>NC_058080.1:539991928-540293938 GCF_014858855.1 Bufo gargarizans | reverse complement strand
ACCACCAAGTGCTCTCCTCATAGAAGTGAATGGGAGCACACCACTCATGACCGGCCACCGCTCTCGTTCACTTCTATGGGCCCGACGGAAATAGCCAAGCCGTAGAACTGAATGGAGGGTGGCTGTGCATGCGCAGTGTGCCCTCCACCACTTTCGGGGCTCCAGTGCTGGGACCTGTACCTATCAGACAGTCCTATCCTAGCAATATGCCCCCATTGTCTCAGATGAGAATACCCCTTTAAAAGGGTTGTCTCCATCATGTAGAGAAAGTTAATACAAGGCACTTACTAATGTAATGTGATTGTCCATATTGCCCCCTTTGCTGGCTGGATTCATTTTCCCATCACATTATACACTGCTTGTTTCCATGGTTATGACCACCCTGCAATCCATCAGTGGTGGTCGTGCTTGCTAGGGTTGTTTCGGGTATCGAAATTTCAATACCCAATCGATATGCCAGTATCGATTCGGTACCAGGATATACATTTTTTCGATACGCAGTCTAGTATCTCCTCTTATAAGAGAACATGGCGTGTGCCGCGCTTGGCTTGTGCTATGTTCTCTCCATCCAGACAGTGGAGAAGGAAGGAGGGAGGGAATCCCTCCCTCTAATGATGCGGCCGCTGCTGAGCGGGCTCTGAAGCTGCCCGCACCACTGCCACCAATGAATGTGTGACTAATTAAAGCAGGAAGCGGGATAGGGGAGGTAATAAACTGCTGCACCGTCTGAGCCAGTGAGCTCTGCGAACGGCAGCCTCTTCCTCCTGAGTATTTTGTGTCCTCCCCAGCATCAGTCTGAGCCCCAGAGTCATGCCGCCAGCATAGCAGGTACCGGGCCTGGCCACCAATGATAATTAACCTTTAATACAGGAGGCAGGTGCCGGCGGCAGAATCACATGGCCTGCACCTGAGGGGTTAACTGCCACTGATCGCAGTGCCCTATCATAGAGTCCAGCACCCACCTCCAGTATCTGTATTAAAGTTTTTTTATCATTGGTGACACAGTGCACCCCCCAGTATTAAAATCATTGGTGGCAGCGGCCACCGGGTTCCCTCTCCCCTCCTCTTTATTGGTGGTACAGTGGCAGTTGTGATCGGATCCCCAGCAGTGTAATCCTGGGGCTCCGATCAGTTACCATGGCAGCCAGGACGCTACGGAAGCCCTGGCTGCCATAGTCGGCTCCCTGCTGCTGTTTTGTACTATGCACAGGGCAGCAGGGAGAGTGTGAAGTCCTATTCACCCTAATAGAGCTCTATCAGGGCGAATAGGACAAGGGATGAAAAGATCCCAGGTTCTAGTCCCTAAGGTGGGGAAATAGTTATTAAATAAAAAAAACACCAAAATATTAAGTATAAATCGCCCCGTTTCCCAATTTTTTATATATATATATATATAGCAAACAAATAAAGTAGCAGCACACCACTAAATGCACTAAGACTGAGTATACAGGTGAATATGTGAACAGGGTCAAATACATGACTCCAATATTATTATTATTATTATTTACTGCAAATGCAGTAAAGAAGCTATTAGCGCATATTATTGATCAAAAATATGTCGGGCCCACCTACCCGGCGACAAGGTTGCTTCTTATCAGGTGGGACCTACTCTAACATGGAGGGTCCAGCTCCATTTTCACTCTGATTTAAAAACACCAAGGGCTGGGGGATGGGCGAGGAGTGCTAAGTTCCAAAGAGGATGCCTAGTCCTCTATAATATACATATAAGCAAAAAACGGAACAGCACCTCCTGAGACTAATCGCAGGTGCAAGCTACCCGGCAATAATACAGCAAACAAATAAAGTAGCAGCACACCACTAAATGCACTAAGACTGAGTATACAGGTGAATATGTGAACAGGGTCAAATACATGACTCCAATATTATTATTATTATTAATCCCCCAGCCCTTGGTGTTTTTAAATCAGAGTGAAAATGGAGCTGGACCCTCCATGTTAGAGTAGGTCCCACCTGATAAGAAGCAACCTTGTCGCCGGGTAGGTGGGCCCGACATATTTTTGATCAATAATATGCGCTAATAGCTTCTTTACTGCATTTGCAGTAAATAATAATAATAATAATAATAATATTGGAGTCATGTATTTGACCCTGTTCACATATTCACCTGTATACTCAATCTTAGTGCATTTAGTGGTGTGCTGCTACTTTATTTGTTTGCTGTATTATTGACGGGTAGCTTGCACCTGCGATTAGTCTCAGGAGGTGCTGTTCCGTTTTTTGCATATATATATATATATATATATATATATATATATATATATATATTTATTATAAATAAACATATTACATGTCGCCACATCTGAAAAGTCCAAACTATTAAAATATAAAAAATAAAATAATAACCGCGCGATTGGCTAATTTTTTTTTTGTCTCCTTGTCCCCCCCAAAAAATAGGACAGGACTGTTCGATTATGGGCCGGACGTTCCAGAAAATGCGGAATGCACACGGCTTTTTTTGATGTTCTATTTTTTTCGCATGGTATCGAATATCGCAATACTTTTTTATGTTATCGAAACCGAATAAAAATGTTGGTATCGCAACAACCCTAGTGCTTGCACAACTTAGGAAAAAGCACCAGCCTATGTGCGCTCCCACGGTCCCGGCCACCAGAGAGGCTGATGCTTTTTCATATAGTGTGCAAGCACAACCACCACTGATGGATTGCATTGCACGTGGTTGTTACCATGGAAAAATGAATCCAGCCAGCAAAGGAGGCAATATGGACAATTACAATACATTAGTAAGTGGCTTGTATTAACTTCCTCTACATTATAAATGCAATTTTCTGAAGTGAGATAACCCCTTTAAGTAATCAGAATAAATATATTTTTATTACTAGTTGATGAGGCCGTACACGGCCCGTACACGCTTCTCCACCAGCTTTCTGATTCACAGTCTATCGTATATGCCTGTGTTTTGTAATGTATTAGTTTTCTTTCTTTTCTCTAAGTTACTGTGCTTTTTGTGTTAACAGTACATCGCTGTGCACATCATGCCCGATCAGATGATGAGCTTTGGGGGCACCACAGAACCCTGTGCCCTCTGCAGCCTGAAGAGCATTGGCAAGATTGGAGGTCCACAAAACAAAAATTACACTACTCTGCTGAGTGATATTTTGTCCAAGCAATTGCATATCTCTGCTAACAGGTATAACTGAGGTTCTTTATATATTATCTAGAACTGTGTGTGTATATGTATATGTGTATATATAATATATATATATATATATATATATATATATATCTCCATAAATACAGAATGTTAGTTGGTAACACCATGTTTTCTACCTTTTGTACAAGCACTTAGTTCGATATGGAACATCAGTCAGCCTTCCAGCTCACTTAGAATTTTAATGCATAGAGAAACTAAAAAGAGATGCCACTTGCCATTTTGGTCCGGTTTTAAGATCCTCTGCCGGATCTCAAAAACGGAAACCGAATGCAGCTGTGAAAGTAGCCTTATCCAAGCCATTCTGAGATTTGTTTTCCCGCAAAACATCGTACTTCATGTTGGTGGTAAATTTGAGCCGCTATATTTCACTGCATTCTTCAAAATTTGAATGTCTCTGCTTTTAAGACAGATAGTGATAGCTCAAAAATAGTTATTGCTTTACATTCCCCATATGTCTATTTTATGTTGGCATCATTTTGTAAATGCCATTTTTTTTTATTTTTTATTTTTATTTTTTTTGGGATGTTAGATGGATTAAAAACTTGGATGCAATTTTATAAATTTAATACAATTTTCCAAAAAACACTTAACCAATTCAGTGATGAAGTCATTTTTTGGGGCTTACATAATAGACACGAAACCTCCCATAAATGTCCCTATTTTAGGAACCACGCCCCCAAAATTATTCATATGATTTTAGAAAACTTTGTTAACCCTTTAGGTGTTCCACAAACGTTAAGGGAAATGCAGAAGAAATTTTATTTTTTTCTTCAGATTTTCCATTATAATAAATTTTTTCCTGTAAGGCAGAAAGGGTTAAAGGTGTTGTCTGGGCTTTTACTCAGGATAGGTCATCAATATCAGTTTGTTGGGGGTTCGATAGTCGGCACCCCCACCGATCAGCTGTAAGAGGAGACAGCGCTCGCAGTGTGCAGGTGCCTTCTCTCTTCCTGTCGGCTGCTGCTGTCTATGGTCCTCATACAGCTGATCGGCGGGAGTGCCAGGTGTCAAACACTTGCCGATCTGATATTGATGACCTATCCTGAGGATAGGTCATCAATATTAAAAAGCCCGGGCAACCTCTTCAACAGCCAAACAAAACTCAGTATTTTTTACCCTGGATCTGCAGTTTACCAAAACTCCCCATATGTGGTCGTAAACTGCTGTATGAACATATGGCAGGGCATAGAAGGGAAGGAGCAACACATGGATTTTGGAGGGCAGATTTCACATAATTTTCAGGTACCATGTCGCATTTAAAGAACCCCTGATGCACCCCTACAGTGGAAACTCCCAAAAAGTGACCCCATTTTGGAAACTACAGGATAAGGAGGATAATGTCACAGTTTCATTGGTATTATTTTGGGGTATTTGGATTGCTTGATATTGTGCGAGGAAACAAAAAATAGCACCGCCTTTTATTTTTGTTTTTTACTGTGTTCACCTGACAGGATAGATCATGTGATATTTTTATAGAGCCAGTTGTTACAAAGGTGGCAATAGCAAATATGTCATTTTTTTTAATTTAATTTGTTTCAGTTTTACACAATAAAAGCTTTCTTCTTTCTTTTTTTTTTTTTTTTCATGTTTTTGTGTGGCTGTTTTCTGAAAGTCATATATATGTTTTTTTTTTTCTGCTGATCATCTTATGTAGAGGCAAATTACTGGCGGGAATAGTCGACGTTTCTATTGGTGCCATTTGGGGGGGGGGGGTTTATATTTTTTTATTTTTTTTCCCTTTGATCACTTGACAGGATAGGTCATCATTATAAAATTCCCGGGGACCGTGTGAGTGCAGCTGGCTCCTGGTTTCTCTCCCAAGCACAGTGCCTACATTGTACATCGGCTGTGCTGCTTGGTATTGTGGCCCAGCCCCATTCACAGACCTTAACCCCATTCACTGCTCTAGATGACCAGGTATACTGACATTAAAGAGGACCTCTCACCGCTCCTGACATGCCTGTTTTAATAGCTTCATGCATTCCCCATGTAATAACTATTCTGGGGCATCTATTCTTATGGCTCAATGTTGTGTCATTCCTTTATTTGAAAATTAGAAAAAATGATGTTCGCAAATGATCACTCACATGATTCATAGGAAGTAGTGAATAGTGATCTGGATTATTTAAGACTTAACTTTTACTTTTGATACAATATAAAATAAATGAGATATATCCCTCAAAATAACTAAAAGCTGAATACACAATACAGTTTTTTCCACTGCCCCACAATCGAGGGGAGTCTTTTTGGAAACAGTAACAGCTGTGTCCACACTTATATAGTCAGTGTCGGACACTAGAAGGTAACAAGAGCTATGCACTAGTACCTAAGGTGCACAGAAACAAGGTAGTAACAGTCAGTGTATACTGACACCTTATGTGCACAATTCAGGCAATGATGCAGACAAAGATATTTAGCAGTGTTTACATAATGCACAACGACATACAACAGAAAGCATACAATGATTAGGTGTAAGAAGAAACTGTGCAACAAACATGCACAGCTACACCCATATCACAAGGTGCACGGCGGCACCATTGAAAACCCAGTGTCCTACCCTACAGATGGTGGGTTCTCTGATGTTTCTGGTTAGGGTGGTCCAGTTTGACAGCAGAAAGTCGGTACGATATGAAGGGATCACAGGAGGATGTTCCTTTCTATCCCTAGACTACCCTCGGGAACCTACAATAGTCCTGTTGGTCTAACCACGTGGTATGCCGCTAATTGAGCCCCCGTCCGGAACCTAACCCTGGAATTGCATTCCCTATTTAGCCCTGAAAAGATCCCAACATGCACGTTTCTGAGGCAGAAACTGTCCTCTCATCGGGAATATATAGAATGGGCCAAAAAGTATGGTTCACTTGCTGGAGACTATGTTCACCGCCAAGCAATTGCTGGGAGTAGTAGTCGCCAGTAGGTACAAAAACCACTAGGAGCAATGGCTCCTAGATAGAGTAGAGTGCACAGCATACAGGGAAAGAAAAAAGGGGACAGATGAAGCACCCCCTCCCTTCATTGCGGTACACGGGTTGAGGCCGCAGGCATTGATGTTACCTGTTTTTTCTGCAGGAGCCCGCCTTTCTTTTAAAGCATTGCATCGGCATATGTGCGCAACGTGCAATGCAGCGACGTCAGTCATTGCGAGATGTGGATGCGGCGCATGCGCAGAGCAGTCTGCCAGGACCCGAAGTGTAGCGTACTTGGAGCAGTGCTAAGTGTGCCAGTGGCCAATAGTGAAAGTAGGGCACCGCGCAGGCGCATCGCCTCCGATATATATGCTACAACTTGAGGATGCACTGCTATTCTCGCCGGGCATCACAGTTCTCATGCTAGTATCGATAGCATGAGGGAAGGTTCCACAGTGTATACAAATATAAGCATGGGGGGACTTTCCACCAGATGCATACTGTGGACCAATATTAAGCATGAAACGGACACAATATAGATGCATATGTAGTCCGTGCATACGGGCGTTGATATATAAGCACCGTATGGGTGTACATCGATGGGCATCGGGATATATGTCCATACAATGTACACCCAAAAAACCCTGATATGGGTATATAGTAAATGCAGAATGGTATTTGTGGTGGTTTAATATTTTAATTTCTTAACTGTGGCTAGAAGAGAGACCCAAAAAGGGAATGGTGGGCACCATAAGAGGTAGAATCCATTCTACCAAAGTATGGAGAGGGGTTCATTATTAGGGCAGACACTACAGGAAACAGCCGAAATGAAGCTGTTCATTCAAACCTCTAGGGCAGGCATGGCCAACCTGTGGCTCTCCAGCTGTTGTAAAACTACAACTCCCACCATGCCCTGCTGCAGGCTGATAGCGGTAGGCAGTCTGAGCATGCTGGGAATTGTAGTTTTGCAACAGCTGGAGAGCCTCAGGTTGGCCATGCTTGCTCTAGGGGATACTGTATCAAGTTAAAAACTCCAGCGTGCTTCCCGCTGTAGTAGGAGATGGTCCCAATCCCCGCCACGTGTAGGTGGTGGGATTTTGTCGATGCCTATAGCTCTAATACAGCTGGGGTCCCCGCCGTGGTTGTCTTTCACGTGCCGGGCCACTGGTGTATCACGCTCTTTCGTGATGTCACCCAAATGCTCCCCAAGACGTCTGCGCAGCTCTCTTTTAGTCTTTCCTATATATTCAAGTCCGCACACGCATGTGATCTTGTAGATCACACCCTGTGTGCGGCAATTAATAAAATCTTTGGTAAAGGACTTCTGTAGGTTTGAACTGAAAAAGGTATTACTGCTTTGTAATATCTTGCAGGCCACAAAGCCACTGCACCTATAACAGCCATTGATCTTGCGGTCCAACCATGTCGCCCCTTTAGTGGTTGGGGTGTAGTGGCTATGGACAAGCAGGTCTTTGAGGATACTGCCTTTCCTAAAAGAGATCTGTGGATAACTGAAGACTGTCTCCCTAATTTTGGAGTCCATCAATAGGACGGGCCAGTGCTTGCGAGGGATATCGCTGATCTGTCCTGATGCCTCATCTAACGTTGCGATGAGGCGGATCTTCTCCGTCTCTTCTTTGACCTTGGGCACCAGGAGATCGGACCGCTTTGCTGATAATGCAGTCCGATCTGCTGGTTTTAGGACATCATTGGGGTATCCTCTATGAGGCTGGGTTCAGACCTGAGCGTTCGCGATGGAGCGCTCTGTATGCGCGATTGTACAGGCGTTTGCAATCGCGCATACAGACAAGCAAACGCCCATTGTTGTGCGTTCCTGCTGAAGTCTATGTACAGGAACGCACGACAAGACGCCCCAAAGAAGCTCACGTACGCGCTGTAAAACGCTCAGGTGAGAACCATTCCCATAGGGAATCATTGGTTCTTGCCTGTTGAGTGTTTTACAGCGCCCCCCCCCCCCCCCCATTCACAGGATAGCGGATAACTAGCTGACCAGTGGGGGGGTCAGACTGCTGTGACCCCCACAGATCATGAGAATATGGGTCCCGTTCTGATAGAGCAGCAATCGTGCATGTGCACTGCCGCTCCATTCATTCTCTATGGGAGCTCCGGATTGGACAAGGGCCAAAAAGAGGCCTAAGTCATATTTTACCTGTTTTCCAAATGGCAACTGTTGGGTATCTACCCTAGGCGATTGGCACTTTCATCTCAACACTTCTAAGGCTGGGTTCACTTCACGTTTTTGCCATCCGTTTATTGTATAGAAAAAACGTATACGTTAATGGATGCCTCAGCTGCATGCCAAACAGTGGGAGCTGTTCACCATAGAGTTCCATTGTAAAAAAAAAAAAAAGTATACGTTAACATATAATTTTTTTTTTTAATGGACTGCAGGATACAAAAGCGTGGTGTGCTGCGCTTTTGTATCCTTTTTTATTTTATTTATTACAATGTATCTATTAAACAGATGGCAAAAACGTGATGTGAACCCAACCTTACCACAGCAAAATGTGTAGCATTCGAGAGGATTAAAAAAGCATCTTTATTGGATTCAGCAACAACTGAGCATAAAATAAATTGCTGATGTCTGAAGCCATACGAGGGTTCTTAGCATATAGCATAGTGCGGTCACTATAGTAAAGGTGCTGGGGTAAAGAGGTTCTCCGAGCTTTTAATATTGATGACCTATCCTCAGGGTCTGACAACCGGCACCCCTGCCGATCAGCTTTTTGAGCACACTGCGCGCTCTGTGTGCATGTGCCGTCTCCCTTCTCTCTTCATGTCTGCTGCTGTACGTCTATCGGACAGAGAGAAGTGAGACGGCTCATGCGCACGCCGTATCCTCAGACAGCTGATCGGTGGGGGTGTCGGACACCCGCCGACCTGATATTGATGACCTATCCTGAGGATAGGTCGTGAATAGGAAAACATTTTTAATGCAGAGCACACTACTTTTTTCTATGGGTTGCCTATTGAGTAGTGCTAGTTGGCTAGTAACCTCTCCAGATTCCTACTGCATCTAATAGACAATGCATAGTCGCCCATATCCATGCAGCAGCAGACTTCAGCATCCACCTATGGTTTGGCAGGAAATTCAAGGGGGATTTGAGTTGAATTGTATCATTAGAATTGTTTGCTGTGCAGTGCAAGTATGCTGTCTGCTGGAATTCCTCAAAATCTTGCATTGTGCCCCTTATATCTCCCCATGCCTCAGCCATAGATTTTTAGTTGCGGATGGGGTACTTTTAGTTGTTTTGGCTACTTTTCATTTTGTGGGTATTTGAACTGTCAGTCTCTTCTTTTACAGGGTTTACTTCAATTTTGTGGACTTGAATCCAAGTAATGTGGGCTGGAACAAAACGACCTTTGCCTAACCATGCCCTTAGTGCTCGATGGCCAGCAGATGAACTGAGAACCACAGCAGTATAATGTGATTTACCTGTGTATTACATTCCATACTAAATAAACTTGGTAACTAAAAGGTCATTGTGTCATTCTTTATTACCTAGTTTCATGGTGATTGGGGCTCTGATTTTCTATGGTTCACCATGCCCCAGTAATGTTACATGGATCAAAGAGGACCCGTCACCTCTCCTGACATGTCTATTTTACCAACTACTTGTATTCCCCATGTAATAATAATTCTGGAGCATCTATTCTTATAACCCTATCTTGTAGCATTCCTTTATTATTCCTGCTAGAAGTTATGAATTAATTACTAGCAGTTTGCAATGAAGGTCCAGATGGGTATTACCAGTTGGGGGTGAGGAGGTGAATGTCTCTGAACAGTCTGACACTGGTGGCACTGGTTTGATAGTGTCAGACTGTGCAGGAACAAAACCTCCAATTGTTTAACACCCATCTGGACCTTCATTGCAAACTCCTAGTAAGTAGTCGTTCATAACTTCTAGCAGGAATAATAAAAGAAATGCACAACATAAGAATAGATGCTCCAGAATTATTAGATTGTGAATACAAGTAGTTTAATAGTGCAAGAAGAAGTTGAACGGCACACCTCTTCTTTTTGTGCGGTTGGTGCTCAGTGGTAATTTTTGCCGTTCATATAGTAGAAGATAGACCAGGGCACTCAGTTGCTGGTGTATCAAATATACGTTTTATTAGTTGATCATTATGGCATTCATCCAGAAGGTGAATACAAATTTACTCGCAAACACTAGACCTTGGTCACGGCCTGGTAGGTACACAGAACAAAAATATATAAACGCAACACTTTCAGTTTTGCTCCCATTTTGCATGAGCTGAACTCAAAGATCTGAAACATTTACTACGTACACAAAAGACCCATCACTCTCAAATATTGTTCACAAATCTGTGTTAGCGAGCACTTCTCCTTTGCCGAGATAATCCATCCCACCTCACAGGTGTGGCATATCAAGGTGCTGATTAGACAGCATGAATATTGCGCCTTAGACTGCCTACAATAAAAGGCCACTCTGAAATGTACATTTTGATCACACAGCACAATGCCACATATGTTGCAACGTTTGAGGGAGCATGCAATTGGCATGCTGACTGCAGGAATGTCTACCAGAGCTGTTGCCTGTGCAATGAATGTTCATTTCTCTACCATAAGCGGTCTCCAAAGGCGTTTCAGAATTTGGCAGTACATCCAACCGGCCTCACAACCGCAGACCACGTGTAACCCAGGACCTCCACATCCAGCATGTTCGCCTCCATGATCGTCAGACCAGCCACCCGGACAGCTGCAGCAACAATCTGTTTGCATAACCAAAGAATTTCTGCACAAACTGTCAGAAACCGTCTCAGGGAAGCTCCTCTGCATGCTCGTCGTCCTCATCGGGGTCGGGACCTCACTGCAGTTTGTCGTGGTAACCGACTTGAGTGGGCAAATGCTCACATTCAATGTCCTGGTTTTCACTGTTCAGGGCAGATGGCAAACAGCGTGTGTGGTGTTCTGTGGGTGGTTGGTTTGCTGACGTTAACGTGGATATGGTGGCGGTGGTGTTATGGTATCGGCAGGCGTATGTTATGGACAACGAACACAGGTGCATTTTGAATGTACAAAGATACCGTGATGAGATCCTGAGGCCCATTGTTGTGCCATTCATCCACTAACATCACACGATTCCTGGAAGCTGAAAACATCCTAGTTCTTGCATGGCCAGCATACTCACCTGACCTGTCACCCATTGAGGGTGTTTGCTCTGGATCGGCGTATATGACAGCATGTTCAAGTTCCTGCCAATATTCTGCAACTTCGCGCAGCTATTGAAGAGGAGTGGACCAACATTCCTCAGGCCACAATCAACAACCTGATCAACTCTATGCGACAGAGATATGTTGCACTGTGTGAGGCATATGGTGGCCACACCAGATACTGACTGGTTTTCTGAACGCCCCCCACACCCCACCCCCCACCCCAGTAAGGCAAAACTGTGCACATTTCAGAGTGGACTTTTATTGTGGAGAGTCTAAGGCACACCTGTGCAATATTCATGCTGTCTAATCAGCATCTTGGGTGGGATGGATTATCTTGGCAAAGGAGAAGTGCTCACTAACCCAGATTTAGACAGATTTGTGAACAATATTTGAGAGTAATGGGTCTTTTGTGTATGTAGAAAATGTTTCAGATCTGAGTTCAGCTCATGCAAAATGATAGCAAAATCTAAAGTGTTGGGTTTATATTTTTGTTCAGTGTAAAACTGAAATGTTAGATGATTTTACAGATTTAAAAGGGTATTTCTTTATTAGCCATGCATTGCTGTGATCCAGAGAGCCAGTATTATGCCTGGCAGGAGACAGCTGAGCGGACTGTGCTATGCCGTTTCCATAACACCCCAAGTCAGTAGGAGCTACAGAAACTTTTGAAACAGTACTGAGCCGCAGAATAAAGTTTAAAAGGGTTTTCTGAGATTTCCATACTGATGACCTATCCCGAGAATAGGTTATCAGTATCTGATAGGTGGGGGTACGACACCTGGGACCCCCACCGATGAGCTGTTTGAGAAAGCATCAGCACTCCTGTAAGCTCCGCAGCCTTCTCGCTGCTTTTCCTAGGCCAAGTGACAACGTGTTCATCGATCATGTGATCTGGGAGCGGCTCAGCCCTATTGAAGTGAATAGATCTAAGCGCGATGCCACGCACAGCCACTATACAATGTACGACACACTGCTTGGTAAGCTGTGAGAAAGCCACGGCACTCGCAGGAGCGTCTGTGCCTTCTCAAATAGCTGATTGGTGCGGCTCCTGGGTGTCAGGCCCACACAGATAAGATACTGATGACCTATCCTGAGAACAGGTCATCAGTTGAAAAATCTTGGAAATCCCTTTTAGCATGTCATTTACACTGCATGTTGAATGCTGTAAAAATGAAACCAATTGCCACTCTACTTTTGGGTTCTGTAAAACAATGCTTTGCCGTTTCTTAATATTTTTTACCCCATAAGACACACTTTTTCGTCCCAAAGTGTGTGGGGGGGGGGGGGGGTCTGATCTGTCTTCATACATGTTCACACGGTGTGCAGTCTGACATTCAGCATAAACCATTCCTGTCTTCCAAATAAGAGGACTGTTCTTTGTAGTCTAGCTTGTTTATTGGCAAAACAGGATTGTTAATTGGCAAAACAGGATTGTTTGGTAAAACTACAAGAATACAAATAACATGTATAAGTATAAAGTATAGAATAGCATGTACTATAACATTTGCATTAACACTGAAGCACATGGTAAAATGGCTGCCTATACATAAGATTACATGTCTATCTAACAGTAGTAACAACTCCCTGAGTAACAGTTACAACTAGCTGAACAGCTCTGCAACACACAATATCCCTGAAACAAAGGTAGATCTCTCACCAGATATTAATTTACAAGGATGGTGGAGTTTGAGAAGGAGATATGCATAGGACCGTTCTGTACTGTGTCCTGGAGACTTCTTTCCAAGAATGCTTTGCACTCCGACAATGCAGTGCACCACCCACAATACAGTAGTCTTTGTAACAGGAAAAACAAAGTGTAATACAACTTAACAAACTAGATGGAGCTATAACCACACTAATTACTACAGAAATACCAAAACTGAGGCAGACGTGATCTGTAATGATTCTCAAACCTGGCACGGCAGAACAGCTTCCATTATGGAAGCGCTCATTAGTACCGGATGACCGGGAAGCAGTGAATGCAGCGCTCCCCGGGCTCTGTACTCATCTCTTCCTTGTCCTCTGCTATCGCCTGTGCTGTAGCTGCGCACAGCGTGAGGGCACTCTGTGACCTCATGATATGCGCTTCGGGTCATAGCATAACCGACGCCAGGAGGAGCACGGGAGGTGAGGAGCGGCGGTGTCCGAAAAGGGAGAGGTAAGTGGATTTTTTATTTTATGTCATCTGGGCTGAATAAATGAGGCTGAGGGCTCATATGAGACATGGGGGTCTTATCTGAGATATTGGGGTCTCATCTGAGGTCTGAACAGGGGGTCTTATTTATATTGGAGCTATCTGAGATCTGATAGGGGGTCATTTACATTGGGGTCTGAGCTGAGGTATGATTGTGGGTCTGAGCTGAGGTGTCATTAACATTGGGGGTCTGATTGCTGGTCTGATCTGAGGTCTAATGAAAAATGTTTTTCTTATTATCCTAAGAAAAATACGGTACTTAGACGTTACTTTATGGTATTTCACTATTGTTTTTTACTAGCCACAACAGTTTGGCACTAAAACACTTTCTTTTATTGTTTACGTTTATGCAATATTATTAGATGGTGTGTGTTTTTATTTTTTAACCCCCATCCTGACCATGCCTAATTTAGCAAATCTGACATGTCATAATAACTTTGAAATGCTTTTACTTATCCAACCCATTCAGAAATTGTTTTCTCGTGACATATTGTATATCATGCCAATGGTAAATTTGAGTCAATATATTTCACCTATATATATATTTTTTTAAAGTTAACAAAAAGTTAAAAAAATTCACTGTTTTCTAAATTTCAATCTCTTTGCTTTTAAGGCTACATGCACACGACAATTGTTTTTCTCTGTGTCCGTTCCATTTTTTGGCTGATCGGATGGTTACCCATGCATTTTATATGGAGCTGTTAAAATAGCGGTGTAGTCAACCTTTCTTTTCCGCGTCCGCTGTCCGTGTTTCCTGTCCGCAAAAAAAGTATTGCATGTCCTATTCTTGTCCACAATAAACTCGCGTGTTCTTCGGGGTTCCCTTCAGTACCTGGTGCACTGGAAGGGATATGGTCCTGAGGAAAGAATGTGGGTTCCGGCTACTGATGTCAGTGCTAGCCCCCTGGTGAGGGCCTTTCACAGGGCACACCTGGATAAAGTTGGTCCAGGGTGTCCGGAGGTCACCCGTAGAAGGGGGGGGGGTACTGTCACGCCTTGCCCTGTGAATGTGCGGAGGTCTGTCAGACTGGCTGCACATGTCTGACTTCTCTGTTTGTTTTGGTTTTGGTTTGAGCTGGATCCACCTTCCCTCAGGTGTACTGGGTTTGATTGTTAGTGAGGCTATTTATCCCTCCTTCCCCCAGTGGCCTGTGCAGGTTATAGTTCTTTCCTGTGAGCTCTGGATGTGTGGTGGATCGTCTGCTCCAGATCTGCTCAAGATAAGTCCTCTCCGTTATTTCTCATTGTGTCTTTATCTAGGCTTCTAGGGAGACGCTTGCTTCCTCCGGGTTTGAAGAAGCAGGTTGTTTGTTCCCTTTTACCTACAGCTTAGGGTTTGCCCAGGGTGTATAGGTTTAGGCACGATGGCATGTGCATATCCACAATTAGGGTATGCACATGGGCACAGCAGTTTAGGGAAAACTTTTGGGGATAGCTAGGAGGTGACCCTTTTCTCCCTAGCTTTTGGGCTTAGTCATTTGTTCTGTTTGTTTACCTGTGTTTGGGTATTTCCCCGCTTACCTACCTATTGTGACAACTAAGACCCAGCAGCTCATGCATTAAACTCAGCAATCACTTTGTTGCTAGGACCACAGCAGGAAGTGTCATGGCTACTTCCTGATCTGTATACCAAACGCTCATTGAGCACTGTGTATATAGCAATAGGAATCACCGAGATGGCTTGTGAACAGCAATCTTTAAGTCTGACCACAGATTTTCTATTGGATTGAGATCTGGGCTTTGACTAGGCCATTACAACACATTTACATGTTTCCCCTTAAACCACTCAAGTGTAGCTTTAGCAGTGTGTCTGGGGTCCTTCTTCTGCTGGAAGGTGAACCTCTGTCCTAGCCTCAAATCACGCACAGAGTGGTACAGGTTTTGCTCAAGAAATTCCCTTTATTTAGCACCATCCAACTTTCCCTCAACTTTGACCAGTTTCCCAGTCTCGGCTGCTGAAAAACATCCCCACAGCATGATGCTGCCACCAACATGTGGGGATGGTGTTCTTTGGGTGATGTGATGTGTTGGGTTTGCACCAGACATAGCGTTTTCTTTGATAGCCGAAAAGTTAAATTTTAGTCTCATCAGACGAGCATCTTCCTCCATACATTTTAGGAGTCTCCTACATGCCTTTTTGCAAACTCGCAACGTGCCTTTTTGTTTTTAGCTGAAAGTAATGGGTTTCTTCTGGCTACTCTGCCATAAAGCCCAACTCTATGGAGCGTACAGCTTATTGTCGTCCTATGTACAGATACTCCAGTCTCTGCTGTTGAACTCTGCAGCTCCTCCAGGGTTACCTTAGGTCTCTGTGCTGCCTCTCTGATTAATGCCCTCCTTGCCCGGTCCTTGAGTTTTGGTGGGCGGAAGTCTCTTGGCAGGTTTACTGTTGTGCCATGTTCTTTCCATTTGGTTATGATTGATTTGCTGGTGCTCCTGGGAATCATCAAAGATGTGGATATTTTTTTTAACCCTGACTTTTACTTCTCAACAACATTGTCCCTTACTTGTTTGGAGAGTTCCTTGGTCTTCATGGCAGTGTTTGGTTAGTGAAGCCTCTTGCTTAGGTGTTGCAGCCTCTGGGGCCTTTCAAAAAAGGTGTGTATATGTAATGACAGATCATGTGACACTTGGATTGCACACAAGTAGACATCATTTCACTAATTATGTGACTTCTGAAGGTAATTGGTCGCACCAGAGCATTTTATGGACTTCCTAACAAAGGGGGTGAATACATACGCACATGCCAATTTTCTGTTTTCTATTTCTAAACAATAGTTTTATTTATATATTTTTCTCATTTCACTTCACCGACTTAGACTGTTGTGTTCTGATCCATCATAAAATTCAGATTAACAAAACATTGAATTTAAGGCTATAATGTAACTAAATACGAAAAAAGTCAAGGGGGTGAATACTTTTGCAAGGCACTGTAATTAAAGTATGGCGTCCTCATTCTCTTCAATAGGATGGCTCTGTAGTATTCACTTGAACAGATGGAACAGTCACCGATCTGATGTAGGTCATCAATAGTAAAAAGCGGACAAAATCTCCTTGCAGCTGCCAGTTCTTCAAAGATGCTTGGAAAGCTGCTTGCAAATATAAAAATCTATAATGTAAACAGTTGGCACTGTCACTTTTGCACAGGAAATTATATGTGTTAAGGCAATTTGCCTGGATTTGTGGGAGGGGCTGAGGTCCGCCTCCAGCCTATTTAGGGCACTCCCCTTACCTGGCTCCTGCTCCATCTGAGGTCTGAGCTTTGAGAGAGAGAGTCGCTTGTGGAGTTACTGGAGAGTCACTTACGAGTTGCTGAGTTTCTGGAAGTTTTTCGTTGCCATCAGTGTTCTGGATTTGGAGCATTCCGGTTCCATCCGTCCTGCTTCACTTGTTTCACTGTGGGTCGCGTTTGCCAGTTAAACTGTGAGTCATCCACACGGTACAGCACGGGGCCTCACTGTTTGTCCCCTGTACCAACTCATTTCATTTCACCATCGTTGCACTCATGTCACGGTTTTTCTCGCTTACAAGTCACTTGCCATTTCATGTCTGTCATGTTTTTTGGATTATGCATAGGGATACGACTGCGCAGTAGCCCTACTCTAGTCACCAACCCAGAAGCCAGCCCAGGTTATCGTTCCTGTGCTTCACCGCCCATTCCAGTTCGCTTCCATCACCACCCTGCATCACTCACATACGTGCCCCCCCCCCTGTTCAGGTCAAGCAGCATGGCCACAAGTCACACACCCGCTCACATGGCCTTCCGTAGCGCACAGGCCCCACTGCACACACTCTCCCTTCATGGTCAGCACCACTGGGCACGCGCCGCTGCTGCAAGACGACCGTCCTGCCGCTCCTCCTGCCGTGCTGCCGATGGCGGCCGCCCGCGTCTTGGTGCCTGGTCTGCGCACGCGCGGCCGGGGTACTGCGCATGCACGGCGGTCCATCGGCGCGTGCGCAGTGTCCCGGCGGCCGTCCGCCGGTACGGCTGATGCGGGGGGCCGCCGCAGGTCTGCCCGGCCTCCTGCCTGACCAGCGGAACTCCGGGTCAGGCGTTCTACTTCATACCCCCTCCCACACAGGCGGCGCAGTCCAGGGGGGGCATCCTGCCTGTTGCCCTCACATCCCCTCCATATCAAAACACCCCACCACCACCAGGTCACAGCACCACAAACACAACACAAACCCGCCACATCACCCGCGTGCCCCATGGACCAAAGTAAATAAATAAATAAAAAAAAAGGAAAATCCCGCCATATAGTCCATGGCCACGGGAAAAAAATAAAAAAATAAAACAAAAAAGGAGAAACCCGCCATATAGTCCGTGGCCACATGTTCCCAAAAGAAAACACCACATCACCCACGTGCCCCATGGTCCAAAGTAAATAGATAAATAAATAAAAGAAAGGGAAATCCCGCCATATAGTCCATGGCCGCACGTCCCAACAAAAAAAAAAAACCGCCATAGTCCTCATGGTCACACATTCCAAAAAAAAATAAAATAAATTGTTTGGCGCCTACGTAGACCATGCGGTCACACGTTCATGACGGTCATTTCAGCCCACATGCTAAGCCTTATTTCTCACGTCTCGATCCAACCAGTCACACGCGCAAGCATGTACTTGTTTCATACTCACGTTTCATGATCCCATCAAGGTTATGTGTCCGTTCGCACCACAGTCCACACTCGTCTTACCACTTTCTTTCAAACCCCTTTTAGGCGGTCTAGCATAGACATATTTTTCTCCACACATGTGTTCTGTGAATTTTCTTACCACCAGGTACGTACACCTGCTCTTACGATTTGCATTTCTTTTCATTTCTAGGCCTATAAGAGTGAGGCACCACTCGCATCCAGTGCTGCATTCACCCACTTGTTCTCACATCATGCGTTTTACCCTGCTTCCACTAAAGCTGCATTTCTTTTCATTTCTAGGCCTATGAGAGTGTGTTCCTACTATGTTCACAAGTTGGTTATTCGTTGGTCATGACAAGGGTCTTCTCTTAGCGAGCTGCAATGCCTCTGGCTCTTGTTTTCTCCATCAGTTCAATTCACGGTTCACGGTTGATTAATGTTTCGGTTGTGCACGTGGTTCGGATCACTACTGTCCATGCATTTTTTCCACCAGGTCTGGCTCATGTTTAACTACTTATCATCACCGTGAGGTTATCTCGTTCAGTCCCTTGGCTTCAGGGGCCCGGTGACCGTTCTCGTGTTGTCCATTAGGGGTACTATACGGTTGTAGGCGGGTTAGTGTCTCAAGTTCATTGTCGAGATGGTCATGGTTATGCGAGTACTATTGGTGCCGCATAAGTGAAAAAATAAAATAAACTAAAAAATTTAATCTGCCATTAGTCGCCCACGCATGGCTTCTCCGTTTTAGTTTTACACACAGAACTCCGCCATTGGTCTCCCACGCGTGTCTTCTCCGGTTTAGCACGCACCCACGACTCCACCATTAGTCTCTCACGCATGGTTTCTCCGTTTCAGTTGTATACATACGACTCCGCTATTTGAGTCTCTCACGCATGGCTCCGCCATTAGAGTCTCTCACGCATGGCTTCTCCGTTTCAGTGTTTCACACATAACTCCGCCATTAGAGTCCCTCACGCATTACTTCGCCGTTTTAGTTTTACACACATTACTCCGCCATTACAGACTCTCACACATTACTTCGCCGTTTTAGTTTTACACACATTACTCCGCCATTAGAGTCTCTCACGCATTACTTCGCCGTTTTAGGTTACACTTATAACTCCGCCATTAGAGTCTCTCACGCGTTACTTCACCGTTTTACTTTCACACACATAACTCCGCCATTAGAGACTCTCACGCATCACTTTGCCGTTATAGTTTCACACAATAACTCCGCCATTAGAGTCTCTCACATATGACTCCGCCATTAGAGTCTCTCACGCATGGCTTCTCTGTTTTAGTGTCACACACATGACTCCGCCATTAGTCTCACGCATGGCTTCTCCGGTTAGTGTCACGCATATGACTTTGCCAGTAGAATCTCTCACGCATGGCTTCTCCGTTTCAGTGTTACACATATAACTCCGCCATTAGAGTCTCTCACGCATTACTTTGCCGTGTTAGTTTACACATATGACTCCGCCATTAGTCTCACGCATGGCTTCTCCGTTTAGTGTCACACATATGACTTCGCCAGTAGAATCTCTCACGCACGGCCCTGCCATTAGAGCCTCTCACGCATGGCTTCTCCGTTCTAGTTTTACACATATGGCTCTGCCATTAGAGTCTCTCAAGCATGGCTCCGCCATTAGAGTCTCTCACGCATGGCTTCTCCGTATTATTTTTACACATATGGCTCCGCCATTAGAGTCTCTCACGCATGGCTCCGCCATTAGAGTCTCACGCATGGCTTCTCCGTATTAATTTCACACACATGACCCCGCCATTAGAGTCTCTCACGCATGGCTCCGCCATTAGAGTCTCTCACGCATGGCTTCTCCGTATTATTTTTACACATATGGCTCCGCCATTAGAGTCTCTCACGCATGGCTCCGCCATTAGAGTCTCTCACGTATCGCTTCCCCATTTAAATTCTACACACATAACTCCGCCAGTCGAGGCCGGCTGCGTGGTCCCACAACCAGCAGGTTCCATGTCTTTTCTGCCTTCAGACGCGCTCGCATAGCTCGGTCATCTGTGGCTTGCAATACAATTATCTTGTGATGACTCGCACGCGTGGCTTGCGCCATTGGAGTCTCTCTCACGTTATCGTTTTCTCTGACTTTTATTTTCTAGGTTGTCAGATTCCTCCTGGAACATAACATCACGCCCCCTTTTTGTCATGTCTTCTCTTCTGGGGTTTGCTTCTTTCTGCCACCTTAAACTCAAATGTCATACAACGCCATCATACTCTAGCTCACTGGCATTCTACACCACATGCTAATCTTACACCCTAATAACATCAGTTTCATGGCTTCTCACCAAATCAAAACCATACTCAGAGGTATTCAGAAAGCGAAACCCGCACGTCCAGCCCAGAGGCTACCCATTAACAATCATATTTTCAAAGCATTATCCGACTTACTAGACACCAAGCCTTCTGAAGCAGATACCAACTCCATCATCAAAACAGCAATTTACTTGGCCTTCTACGGTTTCCTGAGGCCCGGGGAATTCACTACAACCTCCACGACCCAAGCCACACCTTGTCTTATTGTCTCCCACTTGGCGAAACACATGGATCAATACATCCTGACCTTACCTCACTCCAAGAGTAGTCAGCACTTACCCGTCAACGTTTCATATTACCCCACGCACAACAGATGGTGTCCAGTCAGGGTTCTTGATGCTTACAGACAACGTCACAAGTTTCTACCCTCTCAACCGCTACTTCAACTACATGGTTTGGTACTCACCACCACCACCTTCATGACCCATGTCAGGTCATCCCTCACACAACTGGGCCTCAACGCAGCCAACTACTCAGGGCACTCCTTTCGCATTGGAGCCGCGTCCACGGCCTCCAGTGCCAACGTCCCTACTCATGTCATCGGAAAATTGGGGCGCTGGAAGTCATCTGCTTACTCGCGATACATTCCCAATCCAACACAAGAGTTAAGAGATGCTTTCCAAAACATGTCGGGTTGAGCTATTCATGTATATATTTGACTACAATAAACTGGTTATTTCCATTTTTGCCCTCTTCTTTCTCAGGCCTACCTCATCCTCGGTTTCGGCACACCACAACCGACTGCGCTTATTCCCTGCTTTCCTAGGGCTCTTCACTGTACTACCGTAAGCGCCTAACACAAGTGTTAAGGCAATTTGCCTGGATTTGTGGGAGGGGCTGAGGTCCGCCTCCAGCCTATTTAGGGCACTCCCCTTACCTGGCTCCTGCTCCATCTGAGGTCTGAGCTTTCACCCTCCCACCACTCCACTCATTCACACTCATTTCTTCCATATCTTTTTCCTTGGGTAGGCCCTCTTCTTTCTCAGGCCTACCTCATCCTCGGTTTCGGCACACCACAACCGACTGTGCTTATTCTCTGCTTTCCTAGGGCTCTTCACTGTACTACCGTAAGCGCCTAACACACATATATATACAGGTCCTTCTCAAAAAATTTGCATATTGTGATAAAGTTCATTATTTTCTGTAATGTACTGATAAACATTAGACTTTCATATATTTTAGATTCATTACACATCAACTGAAGTAGTTCAAGCCCTTTATTGTTTTAATATTGATGATTTTGGCATACAGCTCATGAAAACCCAAATTTCCTATCTCAAAAAATTAGCATATTTCATCCGACCAATAAAAGAAAAGTGTTTTTAATACAAAAAAAGTCAACCTTCAAATAATTATGTTCAGTTATGCACTCAATACTTGGTCGGGAATCCTTTTGCAGAAATGACTGCTTCAATGTGGCGCGGCATGGAGGCAATCAACCTGTGGCACTGCTGAGGTGTTATGGAGGCCCAGGATGCTTCGATAGCGGCCTTAAGCTCATCCAGAGTGTTGGGTCTTGCGTCTCTCAACTTTCTCTTCCCAATATCCCACAGATTCTCTATGGGGTTCAGGTCAGGAGAGTTGGCAGGCCAATTGAGCACAGTAATACCATGGTCAGTAAACCATTTACCAGTGGTTTTGGCACTGTGAGCAGGTGCCAGGTCGTGCTGAAAAATGAAATCTTCATCTCCATAAAGCTTTTCAGCAGATGGAAGCATGAAGTGCTCCAAAATCTCCTGATAGCTAGCTGCATTGACCCTGCCTTTGATAAAACACAGTGGACCAACACCAGCAGCTAACATGGCACCCCAGACCATCACTGACTGTGGGTACTTGACACTGGACTTCAGGCATTTTGGCATTTCCCTCTCCCCAGTCTTCCTCCAGACTCTGGCACCTTGATTTCCGAATGACATGCAAAATTTGCTTTCATCTGAAAAAAGTACTTTGGACCACTGAGCAACAGTCCAGTGCTGCTTCTCTGTAGCCCAGGTCAGGCGCCTCTGCCGCTGTTTATGGTTCAAAAGTGGCTTGACCTGGGGAATGCGGCACCTGTAGCCCATTTCCTGCACACGCCTGTACACGGTGGCTCCGCAGGTCCCCCAAGGTCTGGAATCGGTCCTTCTCCACAATCTTCCTCAGGGTCCGGTCACCTCTTCTCGTTGTGCAGCGTTTTCTGCCACACTTTTTCCTTCCCACAGACTTCCCACTGAGGTGCCTTGATACAGCACTCTGGGAACAGCCTATTCGTTCAGAAATTTCTTTCTGTGTCTTACCCTCTTGCTTGAGGGTGTCAATGATGGCCTTCTGGACAGCAGTCAGGTCGGCAGTCTTACCCATGATTGCGGTTTTGAGTAATGAACCAGGCTGGGAGTTTTTAAAAGCCTCAGGAATCTTTTGCAGGTGTTTAGAGTTAATTAGTTGATTCAGATGATTAGGTTAATAGCTCGTTTAGAGAACCTTTTCATGATATGCAAATTTTTTTAGATAGGAATTTTGGGTTTTCATGAGCTGTATGCCAAAATCATCAATATTAAAACAATAAAAGGCTTGAACTACTTCCGTTGGTGTGTAATGAATCTAAAATATATGAAAGTCTAATGTTTATCAGTACATTACAAAAAATAATGAACTTTATCACAATATGCTAATTTTTTTAGAAGGACCTGTATATAGTGCTTGGTAAAATTGGTATTTTTTCCATGAAACATCAATCCATCAACCAAAAATTAACAGTTAAACATGGTCATTAAAATGGTTATAATATATACGTCTCTGTATGGCAATCCTCCTGTTATAAACATATGTGCATACTTAATTATATATTTTGTTAATCTGCTGGGCCCTCGCGGTTGATATCAAGTTCTATACTTTTATTATAGTGTTACAGACAGGGCTGCACCACCAATGAGGCGAGGTGAGGCGATTGCCTCAGGCAGCACCAGGTAGGGACAAGTGGGGGGCAGGAAAGGCCTTGGGCAATGAGTCCTTTCATTGTGGAAGCGTTCATCTCTGCATATTCAACTGTATTGCTACAGGGAGTGCAGAATTATTAGGCAAGTTGTATTTTTGAGGATTCATTTTATTATTGAACAACAACCATGTTCTCAATGAACCCAAAAAACTCATTAATATCAAAGCTGAATATTTGTGGAAGTAGTTTTTAGTTTGTTTTTAGTTTTAGCTATTTTAGGGGGATATCTGTGTGTGCAGGTGACTATTACTGTACATAATTATTAGGCAACTTAACAAAAAACAAATATATACCCATTTCAATTATTTATTTTTACCAGTGAAACCAATATAACATCTCAACATTCACAAATATACATTTCTGACATTCAAAAACAAAACAAAAACAAATCAGTGACCAATATAGCCACCTTTCTTTGCAAGGACACTCAAAAGCCTGCCATCCATGGATTCTGTCAGTGTTTTGATCTGTTCACCATCAACATTGCGTGCAGCAGCAACCACAGCCTCCCAGACACTGTTCAGAGAGGTGTACTGTTTTCCCTCCTTGTAAATCTCACATTTGATGATGGACCACAGGTTCTCAATGGGGTTCAGATCAGGTGAACAAGGAGGCCATGTCATTAGATTTTCTTCTTTTATACCCTTTCTTGCCAGCCACGCTGTGGAGTACTTGGACGCGTGTGATGGAGCATTGTCCTGCATGAAAATCATGTTTTTCTTACCTTGCAGACCTCTTCCTGTACCACTGCTTGAAGAAGGTGTCTTCCAGAAACTGGCAGTAGGACTGGGAGTTGAGCTTGACTCCATCCTCAACCCAAAAAGGCCCCACAAGCTCATCTTTGATGATACCAGCCCAAACCAGTACTCCACCTCCACCTTGCTGGCGTCTGAGTCGGACTGGAGCTCTCTGCCCTTTACCAATCCAGCCATCTGGCCCATCAAGACTCACTCTCATTTCATCAGTCCATAAAACCCTAGAAAAATCAGTCTTGAGATATTTCTTGGCCCAGTCTTGACGTTTCAGCTTGTGTGTCTTGTTCAGTGGTGGTCGTCTTTCAGCCTTTCTTACCTTGGCCATGTCTCTGAGTATTGCACACCTTGTGCTTTTGGGCACTCCAGTGATGTTGCAGCTCTGAAATATGGCCAAACTGGTGGCAAGTGGCATCTTGGCAGCTGCACGCTTGACTTTTCTCAGTTCATGGGCAGTTATTTTGCGCCTTGGTTTTTCCACACGCTTCTTGCGACCCTGTTGACTATTTTGAATGAAACGCTTGATTGTTCGATGATCACGCTTCCGAAGCTTTGCAATTTTAAGAGTGCTGCATCCCTCTGCAAGATATCTCACTATTTTTGACTTTTCTGAGCCTGTCAAGTCCTTCTTTTGACCCATTTTGCCAAAGGAAAGGAAGTTGCCTAATAATTATGCACACCTGATATAGGGTGTTGATGTCATTAGACCACACCCCTTCTCATTACAGAGATGCACATCACCTAATATGCTTAATTGGTAGTAGGCTTTCGAGCCTATACAGCTTGGAGTAAGACAACATGCATAAAGAGGATGATGTGGTCAAAATACTAATTTGCCTAATAATTCTGCACGTAGTGTATATTAACCAGTGTGTTTTCTAGCACTATATGTAATGTTTTCCAAGTATGCCTTTAACAGTAAGGCTGGAGGGAAGGGTTTAGGTTAAAAGTTTGACATGGACGGGGGGCATCATTTTTGTTTTTGCCTCAGGCAGCAAAAAGGCTAGATGCACCTCTAGTGATAGAGCAATTCAGAACAGTCACCTATATATTGTTTTTTCAAAAATACAAATTAAAATGCAGAATACTTGGTAAAAATTATTTAAATAATTATATGCAAAGCCACAGTAATTGTTGGAGAATGAACAGTATGTATTTCTTTGGTATGCAGTGTATCCACCTTGGCATAGTTTAATTGTGACTCACCAACTGGTGGAAATTAGAACAGGGATACTCAACCTGCGTCCCTCCAGCTGTTGCAAAACTACAATTCCCAGCATGCCCTAATAACTGTAGGCTGTCCAGGCATGCTGGGAGTTATAGTTTTGCAGCAGCTGGAACGCCGTAGGCTGGGCATCTCTGTATTAGAATCAGTGGCGTGCCCAGGGTGTTTTCTTTCTCTGGGACCCCCCCCCAATACTTGACCACATACCTCTTACATCCAGTGACATCTCCTGTCATGTAGACCTTCTCTTTCCTCTTCTCCTCCGTTAGACCGCCATGACAAATTCTTTAAGCCGCATCTCGTCTCTACAGAGTTTGAAATACAGACATGTTAGATTTCTCAATTTTTCCATCAACCTCCTCATCCTGGTGTCCCCACAGTGTCATCCTGCTGCCACCATCAATACTGCACCCCTTGTGCCCCCCAATGCCCCAGGTACTATACTGCTGAAATAGTGACATCATTGAGGAAATTTATCAAACTGATGTAAAGTAGAACTGGATTTCCAAAAGAGCTGTCAAAAATGAAAAGTGGAATCTGATTGGCTGCTATGGGCAACTAAGGCAGTTCTACTTTACACCAGTTTGATAAATTACCCCAAATGTCCCTATAGTGTCCACAGCAGTTATCATGTCCCCTAGAGACCCCCAGTAATAAGAACATCCTCTATTGTGCTCCAGGTAATAATCCCTGGATAATGTCCCCAGAAATAATAGAATTGTCCCTACAGTGCCTCCCCAATAGTAATTTCCCCCACACTGCCCCATATAGTAATTTCCCCCACACTGCCCCCATATAGTAACTTTCCCCACACTGCCCCAACACAGTAATTTCCCCCACACTAACCCCATATAGTAATTTCCTCAACACGGCCCCATATAGTAATTTCCGCCACACTGCCTCCCACAGTAGTTTCCCCACACTACCCCCCCACAGTAGTTTCCCCCCCACTCGGCCCCATACAGTAGTTTCCCCCACACAGTAATCTCCCCCACACTGCTCCATACAGTAATCTCCCCCACACTGCCCCCATACAGTAATCTTCCCCACACTACCCCCATACAGTAATTTCCCCCACACTGTCCCCCACATTGCCCCCACACAGTAATTTCCTCCACACTGACCCTATACAGTAGTGTTCCCCACTCCGCTCCCATACAGTAGTTTCCCCCACACAGTAATCTCCCCCACACTGCCCTATACAGTAATCTCCCCCACACTGCCCCCATACAGTAATCTTCCCCACACTACCCCCATACAGTAATCTCCCCCACACTGCCCCCATACAGTAATTTCCCCCACACTGTCCCCCACAGTAATTTTCCCCACATTGCCCCCACACAGTAATTTCCTCCACACTGACCCTATACAGTAGTGTTCCCCACACTGCCCCATACAGTTTTTTCCCTCACACTGCCCCCATACAGTAGTGTCCCCCACACTGCCCCCATACAGTAGTGTCCCCCACACTGCCCCCATACAGTAGTGTCCCCCACACTGCCCCCATACAGTAGTGTCCCCCACACTGCCCCCATACAGTAGTGTCCCCCACACTGCCCCCCACAGTAATTTCCCACACACTGCCCCATTCAGTAGTTTCCCCCACACAGCAATTTCCCCCACGCTGCCCCCCACAGCAATTTTCCCCACACTGCCCCCACACAGTAATTTCCTCTATACTGCTCCTATACAGTAGTGTCCCCCACACTGCCCCATACAGTATTTTCCCTCACACTGCCCACATACAGTAGTGTCCTCCACACTGCCCCCATACACTAGTATCCCCCACACTGCCCCATACAGTAGTGTCCCCACACTGCCCCCATACAGTAGTGTCCCCCACACTGCCCCCATACAGTAGTGTCCCCCACACTGCCCCCATACAGTAGTGTCCCCCACACTTTCCCCACACAGTAGTGTCCCCCACACTGCCCCCCACAGTAATTTCCCCCACACTGCCCCCACACAGTAGTTTCCCCCACATTGCCCATATAGTAATTCCCCCCCACATAGTGATCCCTCCCATGATAATTTGCCCCCACACAGTATCCCACCATATTTTCCCCCACATGTCCTCCTGTGTGCAACACCCTCATGTCCCCAAAGTTGGCACATAAAATAAAAAAACCTAAAAGCGAAATACTTACCTGCGCTTGCTCGCAGAGTCCCGGCACTGTGCTGCTGAGTCCCGATACAGGCACGCAATGACGTCATCTCACGTGCCTGCATCGGGATTTCACTATTGCATAAATTAAGAAAAATTGCGGAGTCCGCACACCTTAATATAGTGGTGGGTGCTCGTAGAGGACGTCAGTCGCAGAATATATAATGATAATCCACGGCACACCGATCTCTTTTGTTTTGCAAAATTTATTATAGGTGCAAAAAGTTATTCACAGGTTTCGTCAATATATGACTAGTTGCGCCATGATTATAATATAAGAAAAACAAATCACATATATTTGTGGGCCATGATAATTCCCGACGTTTCGGTCCTGTCAAAGACCTTTATCAAGGGATCTAGGCCAGTTAGTAGACTGCATACTATGCAGTCTACTAACTGGCCTAGATCCCTTGATAAAGGTCTTTGACAGGACCGAAACGTCGGGAATTATCATGACCCACAAATATATGTGATTTGTTTTTCTTATATTATAATCATGGCGCAACTAGTTATATATTGACGAAACCTGTGAATAACTTTTTGCACCTATAATAAATTTTGCAAAACAAAAGAGATCGGTGTGCATTGGATTATCATTATATATTCACTATTGCATAGGCCTCAGGCCTACTAGGCCTGAAGCCTATTGCGTAATCAGCGGCGGAGCAGGGAACTATGTGCTCCGCTCCCGTGCCCCGCCGCAGTATGTGGGTGTCAGTGCTTCGGTAATGAGTGCTTCCATCTGTATTGATGGAAGCACTCATTGCTTCTGGGCCTGGCAGTGGCACCCCCGTGAGAGCCGGCACCCGGGGCAGACCGGCCTTTTCCCCAACACCCCTGGGCACGCTACTGATTAGAATATAGTCCTTCCAGCTTGGTTGTAATTCAATTGCATTTCACTATGTGGTTATTATCTGAGGTGTAGCCTCCTCTCATTTAAATTATAATCTGCAATCTTTAATATGTTCTGCTCTATAAATAGTTATATGATCTCCACCTTTGTGATTAAAGTTCAACGTGTTTACTGGTGCAGGGATTTGCTCTGGTAGACAGGCTACCGGACGCAGTATAGAGGCAATCACAAAGTCTTTAACTTAAACAGTTCGGTGTTTTATTCACACATAAAGAAAAACAAAAAGTGAAATTTTGCAGTCTAGGTGTTTGTTCACACAATGGAAAGTCCACAGAACAAAAACCTTCACCTAGTTTGCAGTATATCTTAACCTGTGGTCCACAGCAGGCTTTAGGGGCCTGTTTCTCAGCATGCGGCTCCCAGCCCTTTTGCATGGGACACGTTTTCAGATCCCAAAACACACAGGGACTGACAGCGCTCCACTGTCAGAGAGGAGTAATCCACACCCAGCTGAGACTGCTGGCTGGGTTGGATATAGGCCAGTAAAGACCCAGCCTGGAACGTGGGGAGCAGCCACCCACCCAGCACTTTCGCTACTCCCAGGAAGAGCCGGCCCAGATCAGCTTACATCCATACTAAAATAGCACCGTGTCAACTAGCACTAGCTGCCGCTGACACTTTAAAATACTGTCTCTTACTTCACCGAGGCCAGGAACCTCAGTGACATATACTTTCCGTCAACGACGGACCCTTGCGCCTTCCTACATGTACCTTGCACCTTACCTTACCTCCCAATGTATACAATGGCATGCAATTGCACACCTGGTCAAAATTACTGTTACTATGAACAGTTAAGCAAGTTGAAGACGAAATTATCTCTAAAAGGCATGAAGTTAATGAGGACCTGTCACCAAAAAATGCAATGCAATCTGAAAGCACCATGTGAACAGCATCGGTACAGGAGGGAGGTGTAACATAGTAGTAGTACATAAGGCCGAAAAAAGACATTTGTCCATCCAGTTCGGCCTGTCATCCTGCAAGTTGATCCAGAGGAAGGCAAAAAAAAAACTGTGAGGTAGAAGCCAATTTTCCTCACTTTAGGGGAATAAAAAATTCCTTCCCGACTCCAATCAGGCAATCAGAATAACTCCCTGGATCAACGACCCCTCTCTAGTAGCTATAGCCTGTAATATTATTACGCTCCAGAAATACATCCAGGCCCCTCTTGAATTCCTTTATTGTACTCACCATCACCACCTCCTCAGGCAGAGAGTTCCATAGTCTCACTGCTCTTACCGTAAAGAATCCTCTTCTATGTTTGTGTACAAACCTTCTTTCCTCCAGACGCAGAGGATGTCCCCTCGTCACAGTCACAGTCCTGGGAATGAATAGATGATGGGATAGATCTCTGTACTGACCCCGGATATATTTATACATATTAATTAGATCTCCTCTCAGTCGTCTTTTTTCTAAAGTGAATAACCCTAATGTTGATAACCTTTCAGGGTACTGTAGTCCCCCCATTCCAGTTATTACTTTAGTTGCCCTCCTCTGGACCCTCTCCAGCTCTGCTATGTCTGCTTTGTTCACAGGAGCCCAGAACTGTACACAGTACTCCATGTGTGGTCTGACTAGCGATTTGTAAAGTGGTAGGACTATGTTCTCATCACGGGCATCTATGCCCCTTTTGATGCAACCCATTATCTTATTGGCCTTGGCAGCAGCTGCCTGACACTGGTTTTTGCAGCTTAGTTTGCTGTTTATTCAAATTCCTAGGTCCTTTTCCATGTCAGTGTTACCCAGTGTTTTACCATTTAGTATGTACGGGTGACTTGCATTATTTCTTCCCATGTGCATAACTTTACATTTGTCAGTGTTAAACCTCATCTGCCACTTCTCTGCCCAAGCCTGCAATCTATCCAGATCCCTCTGTAGTAGTATACTGTCCTCTTCAGTGTTAATTACTTTACACAGTTTAGTGTCATCTGCGAAAATTGATATTTTACTATGCAAGCCTTCTACAAGATCATTAATAAATATATTGAAGAGAATAGGGCCCAATACTGACCCCTGAGGTACCCCACTAGTGACAGTGACCCAATCTGAGTGTGTACCGTTAATAACCACTCTCTGTTTTCTATCCCTCAGCCAGTTACTTACCCACTTACAGACGTTTTCTCCCAGTCCGAGCATTCTCATTTTATATACTAACCTTTTATGTGGTACAGTGTCAAACACTTTGGAGAAGTCCAGATACACGACATCCATTGATTCGCCGCTGTCAAGTCTAGAACTGACCTCCTCATAGAAACTGATTAAATTAGTTTGACATGACCGATCCCTCACGAAGCCATGCTGATATGGCGTTATTTGCTTATTTCCGTTAAGATGCTCTAACATAGCATCTCTCAGAAAACCTTCAAACAGTTTACCCACAACAGATGTTAAACTTACTGGCCTATAGTTTCCGGGCTCTGTTTTTGGACCCTTTTTGAATATTGGCACCACATTTGCCATGCGCCAATCCTGTGGGACATTCCCTGTCAGTATAGAGTCTGCAAATATCAGAAATAAGGGTCTGGCTATGACATTACTTAATTCCCTTAGGATACGGGGGTGTATGCCATCCAGTCCTGGCGATTTGTCTATTTTAATCTTTTTAAGTCGCTGTTGTACTTCTTCCTGGGTCAGACAGGACACTTTTAATGGGGAATTTATTTCAACATTCGGCAAGTCATCTGACAGTTTATTTTCCTCAGTGAATACATTGGAGAAAAAAATATTTAACAGCTTTTCTTTCTCCTCGTCGCTCTCTGCGACTCCTCTCTCATTACTCTTTAACCCCTTCATGACCAAGCTAGTTTTCACCATAAGGACCAAGCCACATTTTGCAAATCTGACATGTTTCACTTTATGTGGTAATAACTCTGGAACGCTTTTACTTATATAAGCGATTCTGAGATTGTTTTCTCGTGACATATTGTACTTCATGTTAGTGGTAAATTTGAGTCAATATGTTTCACCTTTATTTATAAAAAAAGCCAAAATTTACTGAAAATTTGGAAAAATTCGCAATTTTCTAAATTTGAATTTCTCTGGTTATCTGACAGACAGTGGTAACTTACAAAATAGTTATTACTTTACATTTACCATATGTCTACTTCATGTTTGCATCATTTTGTAAATGTAATTTTATTTTTTTGGGATGTTAGAAGGCTTAGAAGTTTAGAAGCAAAGTTTAAAATTTTTCAGAACATTTCCAAAACCCACTTTTTAAGGACCAGTTCATGTCTGAAGTCACTTTGTGAGACTTATATAATAGAAACCACCCAAAAATGACCCCATTTTAGAAACTACACCCCTCAAGGTATTCAAAACTAATTTTACAAACGTTGTTAACCCTTTAAGTGTTCCACCAGAATTAATGGAAAATGGAGGTGAATTTTTAAAATGTCACTTTTTTTGCAGATTTTTCACTTTAGATCCATTTATCCTGCAATTCAGAATGGGTTAACAGCGAAATAAACCTTAATATTTGTTACCCTGATTCTTAAGTTTACAGAAACACCCCATATGTGGTTGTAAAGTGCTGTATGAGCACACAGCATGGCTCAGAATGGGAGGAACATCGTGTGGCTTTTGGAAGGCAGATTTCGCTGGAATAATTTTCAAGCACCATGTCACATTTGAAGACACCCTGAGGCACCCCAACAGTTAAAAAACACCAAAAGTGACCCCATTATGGAAAATACACCCCCTAAGGAATTTTTCAAGGGGTGCACTGAGCACTTTGGCCCAATAGCCGTTTCATAGAATTTAGAAAGACTTGGCAGTGAAAATGAAAAATTTCATATTTTACAAGAATATCTCGCTTTAGGCCCAAATTTGTCATTTTAACAAGGGGTATCAGGAGAAAATGCACCCCATAATCTTTTACCCATGTTCTCCTGAATACGTCAACACCCCATATGTGGTTGTAAAGTGCTGTATGAGCACACAGCGGGGCTCAGAATGGGAGGAACATCGTGTGGCTTTTGGAAGGCAGATTTCGCTGGAATAATTTTCAAGCACCATGTCACATTTGAAGACACCCTGAGGCACCCCAACAGTTAAAAAACACCAAAAGTGACCCCATTATGGAAAATACACCCCCTAAGGAATTTTTCAAGGGGTGCACTGAGCACTTTGGCCCAATAGCCGTTTCATAGAATTTAGAAAGACTTGGCAGTGAAAATGAAAAATTTCATATTTTACAAGAATATCTCGCTTTAGGCCCAAATTTGTCATTTTAACAAGGGGTATCAGGAGAAAATGCACCCCATAATCTTTTACCCATGTTCTCCTGAATACGTCAACACCCCATATGTGGTTGTAAAGTGCTGTATGAGCACACAGCGGGGCTCAGAATGGGAGGAACATCGTGTGGCTTTTGGAAGGCAGATTTCGCTGGAATAATTTTCAAGCACCATGTCACATTTGAAGACACCCTGAGGCACCCCAACAGTTAAAAAACACCAAAAGTGACCCCATTATGGAAAATACACCCCCTAAGGAATTTTTCAAGGGGTGCACTGAGCACTTTGGCCCAATAGCCGTTTCATAGAATTTAGAAAGACTTGGCAGTGAAAATGAAAAATTTCATATTTTACAAGAATATCTCGCTTTAGGCCCAAATTTGTCATTTTAACAAGGGGTATCAGGAGAAAATGCACCCCATAATCTTTTACCCATGTTCTCCTGAATACGTCAACACCCCATATGTGGTTGTAAAGTGCTGTATGAGCACACAGCGGGGCTCAGAATGGGAGGAACATCGTGTGGCTTTTGGAAGGCAGATTTCGCTGGAATAATTTTCAAGCACCATGTCACATTTGAAGACACCCTGAGGCACCCCAACAGTTAAAAAACACCAAAAGTGACCCCATTATGGAAAATACACCCCCTAAGGAATTTTTCAAGGGGTGCACTGAGCACTTTGGCCCAATAGCCGTTTCATAGAATTTAGAAAGACTTGGCAGTGAAAATGAAAAATTTCATATTTTACAAGAATATCTCGCTTTAGGCCCAAATTTGTCATTTTAACAAGGGGTATCAGGAGAAAATGCACCCCATAATCTTTTACCCATGTTCTCCTGAATACGTCAACACCCCATATGTGGTTGTAAAGTGCTGTATGAGCACACAGCGGGGCTCAGAATGGGAGGAACATCGTGTGGCTTTTGGAAGGCAGATTTCGCTGGAATAATTTTCAAGCACCATGTCGCATTTGAAGTCACTCACCCCAACAGTGAAAACCGCAAAATGGATGCTCTAGGGTTGCCAGAACATAAAAGGAAATTGAAGAATTGCCTCATTTAATAAAATGACACCTTTCAATGTATTCATCTAGGGGTATAATGGGAATTTTTAAGTTTTTTTTTTTTTTTTTTTTTTGGGGGGAGCTATTATTGGATTGCCAAATGGAAAAATGCTCAACTGAAAATGTCTTGCCATGGATTAATTAAGAAGTTAGTGAAATTGACTTAATGGATATCAGTTGAGGTGTGATAAACTTGAAAGCACTCTCCAATGCAGAGGCCCGGTTTAGAGGGACAGGTCTGACAGTAGTGAGTGGTGTCTTTTCTAATCCCTTTAACCGAGCAAACTCGACACCTTTTTTGGGGTCGCCTTTTTTTTTCTGTGGGGGGAAGTACTCCAGGGAAATGCTGCCCACGTATTATTCTTGATACCCCAGAAGCACTGCTGGATAAAAAACTGGCCTCTCCTTCCTGAACGCCAAAAATCAATTTTTTTATTATTTTTTCCTGAAATTCCAAGAAGGTCCCCCCATGACCAGCTGTTCTGTGGATGACAAAGGCATTATATAGTGACACTTGGGTTAGGTACACAGCTAATTTTTTGTACCACACCTTAGATTTTCTTAAGGCACTGTAGGGCTGTAGTACCTGGTCTGAAAGATCCACTCCACCCATGAACTTGTTGTAATCCTGGATACACACAGGCTTGATGTTCTGCTCTGTGGTTCCTCGGACTGGGACTGGGGTGGACTGATCTGCATGGAGGGTAGTCAACACAAGAACATCCCGTTTGTCCTTGTATTTTAGCAGCATCAAATTTTCTGAGCAAACAGCCCTGCTTTCCCCACGACGCACTGTCTGATCTATAAAGGATTTAGGGAGCCCTTTTTGATTTCTTCTAATTGTGCCACATGTGCCTATGCCTCTGGCAGCAAGGCACTTCAGGAGAGGGACACTATTGTAAAAGTTGTCCAAATACAGATGATATCCGTGGTCCAGCAGGGGGTGGACTAAATCCCATACTATCTTCCCACTTATACCCAGAACCGGGGGACAATCTGGTGGCTCAATTTTGGAATCTTTTCCCTCGTAAATACGAAAGCGCAGTGTATACCCAGATACACTTTCGCAGGCCTTATACAACTTCACACCATACCTAGCCCTTTTATTGGGCAGGTACTGGCGGAAATGTAATCGGCCTTTGAAGTGGACCAATGATTCATCCACTGAGAGACATTTTTGGGGGGTATATACTTGACCAAATTTGGAATTGTAGTGGTCAACCACTGGCCTAATTTTAAAGAGTCTGTCATAACTGGGGTTGCTTGGGGGTTGGCATTCATTATTATTGCTGAAGTGTAGGAATCTTAGAAGAGCTTCGAAACGGGCCCGGGGCATGGCAAGACTGTGAAGAGGGGTGTGATATAAAATATCTTTGTTCCAATACGAACGTATTGTTGGTTTTTTTATAATTCCCATGCTTAGGAGAAGGCCCCAAAACCTTTGCATTTCAGTTGTGTTAGTAGGGGTCCATTTGTGGGGCCTTGAGAGATAACTGTCTGGATGGGAGGCAATAAATTGCTCTGCATATATATTTGTTTGTTCCACCATCAAGTTAATTAGGTCATCAGTGAAGAATAATTGGAAAAAATTAATTTCACTGAAACCTGTTGTATCTACATTGATGCCTGGAGTGGCTGTAAATTCAGGCACCTGGGGCACATAGTTATCTGCAGAGATCCATGAAGAGTCACTTGTACGGGGCTGCGACGGCGCACTACCCCTAGGACGCCTACGAGGGGGTTCATCATTAGATGAATCATCGGAGGAAGATGAAACTAAAAATGTCACTTCATCTCCACTGTTGGAGTCAGTGTCCTCAAAAAGTACGGCATATGCCTCTTCGGCAGTGAAAAGCCGTTTAGTCATTTTAAACTGTAAACTAACGTAGATTTTTTTTGTCTTTTTTTAATATATATATATTTTTTTTTAAATGGAACAGTAGACTAAAATACTGTATATCCTTTAGGATAGGAAAAAAACTCCTCGAAACACTTGGAAATTATTGACAGGTGTCACAAGTAGCACAGATGGCTGACGATGAGCCAGGGGTCTAGTATGGGACACAGAGTAGTCCCAATATCCTTACTGGGGCAGAAAAGGGGTTAATTAATGTATTATATTACAGTATTAGGTGGCACAAAGCCACATGGGGCATAAGAGACTTATATTTTACAGAATGGTGCCACTCAAGCACAGGAGGATGGCACACCTATTGACGGTTATTATTTTGTATGTAACTTGGGAGTGTGTGACAGGTGACTTGACGGACAGACAGGCTAGTGTGACAGGTATCTTTATTGAACGGACAAACTGGAGTCACAGGTGTCTTGATGGACGGACAGACTGGACTGACAGGTGTCTTGATGCGCGGACAGGCTGGAGTGACAGGTGTCTTTATTGAACGGACAGGTGTCTTGATGGGCGGACAGGCTGGAGTGACAGGTGTCTTTATTGAACGGACAGACTGGACTGACAGGTGTCTTGATGGGCGGACAGGCTGGAGTGACAGGTGTCTTTATTGAACGGACAGACTGGACTGACAGGTTTCTTGATGGGCGGACAGGCTGGAGTGACAGGTGTCTTTATTGAACGGACAGACTGGACTGACAGGTGTCTTGATGGGCGGACAGGCTGGAGTGACAGGTGTCTTTATTGAACGGACAGACTGGACTGACAGGTTTCTTGATGGGCGGACAGGCTGGAGTGACAGGTGTCTTTATTGAACGGACAGACTGGACTGACAGGTGTCTTGATGGGCGGACAGGCTGGAGTGACAGGTGTCTTTATTGAACGGACAGACTGGACTGACAGGTTTCTTGATGGGCGGACAGGCTGGAGTGACAGGTGTCTTTATTGAACGGACAGACTGGACTGACAGGTTTCTTGATGGGCGGACAGGCTGGAGTGACAGGTGTCTTTATTGAACGGACAGACTGGACTGATAGGTGTCTTGATTGACGGACAGGCTAGTGTGACAGGTGTCTTGATGGACGGACAGCTGGAGTGACAGGTGTCTTGACGGGCAGACAGTTGTCTTGATGGACGGACAGCTGGAGTGACAGGTGTCTTGACGGGCAGACAGTTGTCTTAACGGACGGACAGGCTGGAGTGACAGGTGTCTTGACGGGCAGACAGTTGTCTTAACGGACGGACAGTAGTGACAGGTGTCTGGATGAGGGGATGAGGTGATGAGGAGATGACTGGACAAGACTAATCTCACTGACTGGGGCAAATCGGTACTGAAGGGGTTAATTATGGACGAAGCAGGGGATGAGGCACAGAACTGACTACAGATGACAGATGACAGGCTGTTGATGAGGCACAGAACTGATCTGTGTCACTGACTGGGGCACAGAAGCAGCTTTTCGGCACTAAAAGGGTTAATGTGATCCTAATCTACAGCAGCTTTTCACACTCTCTCCTTCTCTGATCGCTTCCCTGACAGGAATTGGGAGGATCAGAGAAGGAGAAGCACACAGTCCCTCCCCAAACCCCCCTAACCTGCCCCGATGCGCTGCGATTGGTCCCTCTGCGCTATTGGACCAATCACAGCGATCGCGGGCGGGTCAGAGCTCCGATGCTGCTCCCGCCAGCTTCTCTGGTTGCCTGGCAACCCCAGCACGCCGGCTTCACTGTACCCTCAGCGCTTCGCTCCCTGCGCTGACAGTGAAAGCCGATCACGTACATGCACGTGAGGATGCGGTGAGGCACCACATTCCCTCACGTACATGTACGTGAGGTTGCGTGAAGGGGTTAAAGGGCCGACACCTTCAGATTTATACTTTTTAACATTTATATAATTGAAGAATATTTTAGGGTTAGTTTTACCAGGGGAGCACCCAGGAATTTTGTCTAGGGGGGGGGGTCCGAAAGGCAAAAAAATGTGGCATGTGTAGTGCGCTGTGCTAATTCAATTTTTCAAAGCCCCCTTTATATTTAAAACTGCAGGGACGGGGGTGTAGCGTGTTGCGCTGATTCTTTTACTTGGCGATTCTAAAAGCTCTGCAGGAAAACAACAATGCAGCGTTTTTGGCCCCGTCCATTATTAAAAGCCCCTCCTACATATAATAGGCCACTCCCAACAAACACTGTACAGCTGACATTCTATAGTTGCGGCCTGTCTCTACACATCATACAGAGAGGGGAGGGCATGTCCTGGCTGCACTGCCTGCTTCACATCATACAATAAACAGCCGGCTACAGCCAGGAAGCTCCTCCGCTCTCCTCCCTCCCCAGATCCTGCTCAAGGCCTGTGGTTCCCCCCACCATCTGCCTGCTGCCCCCCTTTGGCTGTCCTCACCCAGCTCTGAATCCTCCTTCTGCAAATGGCAGGGGAGGAGCCGGAGCATCTCCTCTCCTACATAGCGCCCCATACCTCTTACATCCAGTGATGTCACCTTTGTTGTAGACGTTCTCTTTCCTCATCTTCTCCATTCAGACCAGACCGCCATGATGATTTTTCAGCCATCTCCCATCTCTGCAGAGATTAACAAACAGACATTAGTTTCCCACATTTCCATCATCTTCACATCTTCTGAACACCCTTTCCTGCCACCCCCAATACTGTGCCTGCTGTGCCCCCAATACTATACTGCAGAAACAGTCCCCCTGGAAATACTACTACCACACAGATAGTGCCCCAATACTGTGCCCGCTGTGCCCCCAATACTATACTGCAGAAACAGTGCCCCTGGAAATACTGCTACCACACAGATAGTGCCCCAATACTGTGCCCGCTGTGCCCCCAATACTATACTGCAGAAACAGTCCCCCTGGAAATACTACTACCACACAGATAGTGCCCCAATACTGTGCCCGCTGTGCCCCCAATACTATACTGCAGAAACAGTCCCCCTGGAAATACTGCTACCACACAAATAGTGCACCAATACTGTGCCCCCAATACTATACTGCAGAAACAGTCCCCCTGGAAATGCTGCTACCACACAGATAGTGCCCCCTTCACCAATTATTGGCACACAGTGCTCTAAAAAAATAACTGCGCCCAGACACTAATAGTATAAAGATAATGTCCCCCAAAAATTATTGTACCCCCGCTTAGTACCCGCTGTTGAGCTAATGTCCCCATAATGTATGCCAGTATAAAATACCCCTATATAGTGCCCCAGTAAATGCCCTCATAGTGCTCCTCTCCCCTTCCCCATAGTGTCGCCCATAATATGCCAGTAAAAAATGCCCCTTCTAAGTGCCACCATATGCCCCAATAGTGCTCCTTTCCCCCATAGTGCCTACCATAATGTGCCAGTAAAAAAATGCCCCCTTAGTGCCACCAGATGCAATAATGCCCCCATAATGTGCCAATAAGAATAAAGGCCCCTTTAGAGCCCCCACTTCCCCTTAGTGCTCCCAAATAATGCCCCTATAGTGCCACCAGATGCCCCATAGTGCCATTCTCCCCTATAGTGCCCCCCATAATGTGTAAAAAAAAAAAAGCCCCTTTAGAGCCCCCATAGTGCTCCTCTCCCCATGGTGCCCCCCAAATAATGCCCCCATAGTGCCGTTCTCCCCTTTAGTGCCCCCATAGTGCCGTTCTCCCCTTTACTGCCCCCCCATAGTGCCGTTCTCCCCTTTACTGCCCCCCATGGTGCCGTTCTCCCCCTTTACTGCCCCCCATAGTGCTGTTCTCCCCTTTACTGCCCCCCATAGTGCCGTTCTCCCCTTTACTGCCCCCCATAGTGCCGTTCTCCCCTTTACTGCCCCCCATAGTGCTGTTCTCCCCTTTACTGCCCCCCATAGTGCTGTTCTCCCCTTTAGTGCCCCCATAGTGCCGTTCTTCCCTTTACTGCCCCCCATAGTGCCGTTCTCCCCTTTACTGCCCCCCATAGTGCCGTTCTCCCCTTTACTGCCCCCCATAGTGCTGTTCTCCCCTTTACTGCCCCCATAGTGCTGTTCTCCCCTTTAGTGCCCCCATAGTGCCGTTCTTCCCTTTACTGCCCCCCATAGTGCCGTTCTCCCCTTTACTGCCCCCCATAGTGCCGTTCTCCCCTTTACTGCCCCCCTTAGTGCCGTTCTCCCCTTTAGTGCCCCCATAGTGCAGTTCTCCCCTTTAGTGCCCACATAGTGCAGTTTTCCCCTTTAGTGCCCCCATAGTGCCAGCTCCCCCCCTCAAAAAAAAAAAAAAAAATACACCGATACTTACCAGCAGCGATGCGATGCAGCCTCTTCCGGCCCGTGTCCCTGCTGTGTGCTGCCCGGCTCAGGCGGCGCGATGATGACGTCATCGCGCCGCCAGAGACGGCCTCTGATAGGCTGCAGGCATTAGTGCCTGCGGCCTATCAGAAGAACAGGGGAGGGACACACCTCTCCCTCCCCTGCCGCAGCACAGATATGGAGATGAGCGCTTCCACAATGGAAGCGCTCATCTCCTACTGCACCCCCGGCCCCCGCCACCGCCGCAATTACATCCAGGGCCGCGCCACCTGTGGTGATTTGGCAATTAATCTCTCGGTCTCTAGTTTGGACGCTTTTATTTGTTTTTTACATGTTCTATTTTTTTCCTTATCGGAACCTTATCCATTCAGAATGCATTGGCGCTGAATTGATCCATTTTGGGCCGCTTGTGAGAGCCCTAAAACGGATCTCACAAGCAGACCCAGAAAAGCCAGTGTGAAAGTAAGGCTTGTTCACAATCATCATTTGGAAAGACCAGGTGACGTAGATTTCAAAGCTTTATAAATACCCAGACTCCTCTAACTTTATCCCAGAAAACAGCAGCCATGGGTTCTTCCCTAAGCAGCTGCCTAACTCTCTGAAAATGATTGAGGCACAAGCAGGAGAAGACTATAAGCATTTTCAGGCTGCCATTTCAGCAGTCCGAAATGTAATTAAGAGATGGCAGTTAAGATGAACAGTGGATTTCAAGAGAAGGTCTGAAAGACCAAGAAAACTTTCAGAGTCAGCTGCTCATAAGATCACTAGACAGGCAAATCCGAACCCCTGCTTAACTGCAAAATACCTTCAGGAAGGTTTAGCAGACTCTGGAGTTGTGGTACATGTTTCTACTGTTCGACAGCTCCACAAATATGGCCTTCATGGAAGTGTCATCAGAAGAAAACCTCTTCTGCATCCTGACCACAATATTCAGCATCTGAAATTTGCCAAAGAAACAAGCTTGATGCATTTTGGAATAAAGTCTTGTGGACCAATGAGGATAAAATAGAACTCCTTGGCCACAATGAGCAAAGGTATGTTTAGAGAAAAAAAGGGCACCGAATTTCATGAAAAGAACGCCTCTTCAAACATTAAGCATAGGGGTGGATGAATCATAATTTGGGGTTGTGTTGCAGCTAATGGCATGGGCAAATTTCACAGGTAGAGTAAAAAATGGATAAAATGAAAATCCAGCAAATTCTGGAAGTAAACATGACACCAACTGTAGAAAGCTCAAATTGAAAAGAGGATGGCTTCTATAAATGGATAATTGTAACAGCGGCTGCCGTGCGCCGCTGTTTCCCCGCTTACCGCCGCGGTCCCGGGCGCCGTGTTCAGCGGTGATCTGCTGCTAGTGCTTCCCCATTCACCACTGCAGTCCTGGGCTCTGTCCGTGTAGTTACTGTTGTTCTGGGATCTGCTCCACAGTTTATTTTCAGCCCTGGCCACAGTATGCTTGCTGCTTGTTCCCTGCAGCACTTCCTTAAGGGCTGGCGTGCGTCATTTCCTGTGCTTTATGGGTTAGATCATGTGACCTTGCTGACCAATCCTAGCCCTCCTGCACATATTTAAGTGGCTCAGCCCCCTTCCCAGATGCCTCAGTGTCAAGGTCCTTGTATCCTGCTACAGTTGCTGTTAACTCTGCTTGTGTTCCTGTGTACCTGGCTCATGCTTGTGTTTCTGGACTCCGCTAGCTGTTTGATCGCTGCCTGCTTGCCTTGACTCTCCTGTTGCCGACTTGGATTGCCTGACCTGTACTTGTGCTGACTGCCCAGACCTATTGCTTGTTTGACTTCACCTCTGATTATCCTTCGGTCCTGCACTGTTGCTCCTGGTTACAACTCGGCCTGCTGACTCTGTCTGTACCTTTGGTACCTTGCTCAGGTACCACCTGGTCCACCTGGACCAGCTGCCTTGTGTGCCAATCCTCCTCAAGAGGTAGTGACCTGGTGTTCCCCTGGGTAAAGTCAATCCCCACCATCAAGGGTACGGTGAAGATCCAGGGGTTCACTTAAACAACACGTTTAGAGGAGGTAGGTCACGTGGCACAGTGGGTTTACTCCAGCTGGTTCGTGAAAATAATGATCTTAAAGGGACACTGACAGGCCCAAAAAGCATATTTAGGGGTATATATGACAGTATAGGTCTTATAAAGGGTATTAGAATCATCTAAGTATCCCCCCTGTCCGCCTCATAAATACAGTAAAAATAAGTTTTATAACCCGCTTTCCTGGTGTTCAATCTGCCCAAGGGGCAGTGCTTCATATCAACTTGCGCCCAGCCAGCCTCGCCACAACTGCCGTTTGAAGCGCCGCCCAGCTCATCAATATTCACTGAGCTGGGCGGCTACTCTGAAGCGCTGTACTAGTGTCCCCGGCCATCTTCAGCGCATGCACCCTCACTGGCCGGGATCGCATCGCGCGTCTGCTTTATGCTGTGCCGATGAGCTGGGCGGCGCTTTAAACAGCAGTTGTGGCGAGGCTGGCTGGGCGCAAGTTGATATGAAGCACCGCCCCTTGGGCAGATTGAACACCAGGAAAGCAGGTTATAAAACTTATTTTTACTGTATTTATGAGGCGGACAGGGGGGGTACTTAGATGATTCTAATACCCTTTATAAGACCTATACTGTCATATATACCCCTAAATATGCTTTTTGGGCCTGTCAGTGTCCCTTTAAACACACCTCAAAATCCACAATGGACTACTTCAAAAGGAGCAAACTCAAGGTTTTACTATGGCCCTCACAGTCCCCTGATCTGAACATCATTGAAAATCTATGGATAGACCTCAAGCGCTGTGCATGCAAGACAGCCCAGGAATCTCACAGAACTGGAAAAATGAGGAATGGATGAAAAATCCCTCAAATAAGAATTAAAAGACTCTTGGCTGGCTATAAAAGGCATTTGTGAGCAAGCTGTGATACTTGCCAAAGGGGTTGCTTTGAAAAGAAATAGTTTTTGCTTAAAATACAAAGGGAATCCCCCCTATTGTTATGATTGCTTCCTGGTGCAATCGGTTACCATACTAGAGATCTCTGTAGATTCCTAGTTTTGGTGGTTAAAACGGTAATTCCCCATTTATGGAAGAGCAGTCGCAAAATGGTTCCAAGAAATTTCCCATCTACAAAGAATGGAGGAGCTGACAGTGGACTCTCACTCCTCCCTTGATGCCTATAGTGTTACCTGTAAGCTCTGGATGGATTTTCTAGTTTCTCCATACTATCTCACCTATGTCTAGACTCCGTGGTTCCTTCCCCGCATAGTGGTTAACCCATTTCTATGATCTATTGAAGGGGAGGGTGGGAGGTTGACCTTTTCTCGGGAACATACTTCCAGGTTGCTAGGTGTGGAGGCACACCAAGGGTATTTTCCTTTTGGAGTAGCAGTGGTATTAGCCATGAGAGGTCTACCTCTCAAGAGTCACTTACTTTTGACCCAGAATCAGAGAGATACGGTGCTGATGTTCTTTATGTTTTCCTTTTTGATTATTTTTCCTTTTTTTTATATTATTATTCTTCTCTTATTCTCATGATATTTGGTTGCAAAGCCGCTACCATATTTCAGTATCTACATATTACTAGAGAATCGATTTTTAGGTACTGTTTTTGATTATGTGCCTTATATCTTATGTTATTGTACCTGCTTCATTTGTCTCAAACTCTTGAATTAGTGCTCATGCACACAAACGTATTTTCTTTCCGCATCTCTTCGGGTTTTTTTGCGGACCGTATGCAGAACCATTGACTTCAATGGGTCCGCAAAGAAAACAGAAGTTACTCTGTGCACATTCAGTTTCCATATTTCCGTTCTGCCAAAAATAGAACATGTCCTATTATTGTCCGCATTACGGACAGGGTAGTACTGTTCTATGAAGTGCCAGCTGTTCGTTTCGCAAAATACGTAATGCACACAGATGTCATCTGTACTTTTTGTGGACCCGTTTTTTGTGGACTGCAAAATACATACGGTTGTGTGCATGAGCCCTAACAAAAAGAAGTAAAAATACAAAGGGAATGTGTCATCTTTAACTTTATGCCTTTTTGAGATCATTCCATCTTCAGCTTGCTTAACTGTTCACAGTAGCAGTAATTTTGACCAGGGGGTGCCTAAACTTTTTCTTGTCACTATATTTAACTTGTTCAATCTGGAAGGAAGACCCATAATATCAGGTATTGGTTCACTTAGTTCTAATTTATCACAACATATAGACAGGATATTACAACCATTTCTTAACCATTTGTTAAAGTGTAACTGACTTTTTTTTTTTTTTTTTGCTAGGTTATTAGAGCTAGGCATGTATACCTGAGTTAGTCTGTCAATGATTGTCAAAAGATCTGTAATTATCTTATAAGAACAGCTTTTATTAATGTCTCCTGTCCCTTTCCACTGCTCCCTTAAAAGACAGTTGCTATGGCTTGTCTGTCTCTGGCTAAGAAGACAAGAAGACGGAAAGGCGGTCCTTCACACTGCATGCCTGCATTAGACTTCAGAGTGAGGAGGCGTGTCTCTCAGTAATCCAATCTGGCTGGGAGCTGGCTACAGCAAGTGTGTATGGGAAGTGAGGGAAAGCAGTTTTGGCCTCAGAGAACTGGCAGAGGAGCCATCTTGAGAATATCCTAATATTGTAGGGGTCAAAACAGCCGTTATTAAGGGAAAAACTCAAGGAAAATAGTGGTATGTGAAGAAACTAAAGCTTGCTTTATGCATAATGCTGCTGCAGCAGTAACATATGCTAAAATTGACTCCATCATATATTAAACAAACCAAATTAAAAATATTATTGAAAAATTTGAATATCTATGTCACCTAGGTCTACATAGAAGTGCCCGGACAAGAATTTTCCCTCCGCATTTTAAGTTATACAACTGCCACAACTAAAACAGTATTAGACAATCAACCTATCAGAATATCAGTTTAGTTTTAAAACAACCAACAGATGTATGTTTAAGTTTGAAATTTTGTATTAGCCAATTAGATGTCCTCCACATGTTAGTCAATGGAAAAAAATAGTATAAGGAGCAGTGAACTGAGGTAATATCATTCTGGGTATTAAGAGATTCATTTATTGTAAGAGCTATAAACCTTGCTATATCTGGGCTGAAAATCAGAATATAGCTTCATCTCTGGAAAAGAACTAAGGATTGCTGCCATCATCATTCTATATCATTACTCAACATCAACATCAACCGCATTGGATTTTAGGGACTTTAGATGTTAATTCACTCTACACAATTATAGATCATCAACAAGGTATTTTTGCGTTGAAACAAATAATAAGAAGCAGCAATAAATTGAAAGATGAGCAAATTGATTTTCTTTTATATTAAAGGGGGTAAACTTTATCCTCACATTATTTTTAATCAGTCAGAATACAATCTCAAAACAGGGGTACCATCATGGGTACCAGATTGTTCCCCCCAGTTATGCCAATTTATTTATAGCTCAGTGAGAACGAAACACTATCCTCACACAACTTGGAGAGAGTCTGGTACTCTGGCAATGATATATTGATGACATACTCTTCATATGGCAAAAATCTAAATGAGAGCTAAACAAAAATTATGTTACTCTCAAATTTACACCATATATCACTTAAGACTCAAGTGAAATTTTTAGAGATTTATCAATTTCTGTAAGTGAATCCAAATTTATACACCAGAGGGTATAAACAGTTATATTTATACTCTAGCTGCCATCTACAAATATTGCTGTTGCTGATAAACATACAAGGCAAATTCAACACTTGAAACGCAATTGAACAGCAGTAACACAATTTGAAGAAGCTAAAATTCTTACAATTCAATTTGTAGCTAAACAATATCAGAAAGATATAATAAATTCTTATTTTAAAAAGGTGTGGGCTTTGGAAAAATCATCAGTTTTCATTGAAAACACACAAAACCATTCACTTGATAAAAATTAGAAGAATAATATGAGACTTCTATTACTTTTCAATACTCAATATAAGAAGATTGAAAGAAGTATATTGAAACATTGGCATAATTTACATAGAGACAAGATAATAGGCTCTTTTTTGACAGATTGTCCACAAATCACTTTCACTAAAGCTCCCAATTTAGGTTTAAAAAAAGGGATTTTATAGACGTGGGTTATGTTACAGCTGTAAGATTACAACATTCCCTAGAAAAACTGAAAATATGTTTGACACAGAACAACTTTGAATGGGATATACAGGAAGCAGTTATATATAATTCCAATAATGTACCGTATTTTTCGCCCTATAAGACACACCAGCCCATAAGATGCACCTAGGTTTTAGAGGAGGACAATAGGAAAAAAATATTTTCCATTACACCTCAGGTCAGACCAGTAATCAGACCCCCAATGTTACTGTTAATCAGACCTCAGCTTACAGCCCCAATCATACCCCAATGTCAATCAGACCTCAGATCAGACCCCAATGCCTCAGATCAACTCCCCAACCTTCAGCCATTTATCTGCCCTCATGTCAGCCATCCATCAGCCCTCATGTCAGCAATCCATCAGCCCTCATGTCAGCCATCTATCAGCCCTCATGTCAGCCATCCATCAGCCCTCATGTCAGCCATCCATCAGCCCTCATGTCAGCCATCTATCAGCCCTCATGTCAGCCATCTATCAGCCCTCATGTCAGCCATCCATCAGCCCTCATGTCAGCCATCTATCAGCCCTCATGTCAGCCATCCATCAGCCCTCATGTCAGCCATCCATCAGCCCTCATGTCAGCCATCCATCAGCCCTCATGTCAGCCATCTATCAGCCCTCATGTCAGCCATCCATCAGCCCTCATGTCAGCCATCCATCAGCCCTCATATCAGCCATCTATCAGCCCTCATGTCAGACATCTATCAGCCCTCATGTCAGACATCTATCAGCCCTCATGTCAGCAATCCATCAGCCCTCGTGTCAGCCATCCATGAGCCCTCGTGTCAGCCATCCATCAGCCCTCATGTCAGCCATCCATCAGCCCTCATGTCAGCCATCCATCAGCCCTCATGTCAGCCATCTATCAGCCCTCATATCAGCCATCTATCAGCCCTCATGTCAGACATCTATCAGCCCTCATGTCAGACATCTATCAGCCCTCATGTCAGCAATCCATCAGCCCTCATGTCAGCAATCCATCAGCCCTCGTGTCAGCCATCCATCAGCCCTCATGTCAGCCATCCATCAGCCCTCATGTCAGCCATCCATCAGCCCTCATGTCAGCCATCTATCAGCCCTCATGTCAGCCATCCATCAGCCCTCATGTCAGCCATCCATCAGCCCTCATGTCAGCCATCCATCAGCCCTTATGTCAGCCATCAGCCCTATGTCAGCCCCCAGCGCAAATAAAATAAAAAGACCCACTTACCTTTCCTGCTCCTGGACGCCACTGCTCCTCACCATCGCGATCCTCTTCATCCTGCTGTCGGCTGTGCTCTGTAAACCGGCGCGCACAGCGTGAGGTCGCAGAGCGCCCTCACGGTGTGCGCAGCCCCACAGCCGACAACCAAGGACCAGGAAGCGGTGAGTACAAAGCCTTCACCACTTCCCGGTCCTCCGGTACTAATGAGCGCTTCCATAATGGAAGCTCTTCATTAGTATTCGCCCCATGAGACGCAGGGGGAAAAAAAGTGCATCTTATGGGGCGAAAAATACGGTAATTGATCTAAAAAAAAAAAGGACTCTTATCTATTATTAATGACAAAGGAGGAGATCATATACCGGTAATTATTTACAGAGCGTAACATACAGATAATATAAATGAGAGGAGGCTACACTTTGAGTAGTGATGAGCGGCAGGGGCTATATTCGAATTAGCAATATTTCGCAAAGATTTGAGTGAATATTCGTGATATATTCGCGATCTCCATTTATTATTTTCTTCATTGTGAAAATCGGCAATGTAATATTCGTGTATTGCGCATGTGCAAAACGGGCGTGGCCTAGTTTAGTAACTGTTCTCAAACTACCCGAAGTTTGATGAGATTAGAAAACATGGTTGGCAGCAATTTTCGCGACAGTGAGGAAGAACTCCTGATCACTGTAAGTAATTTGACATGACAGCAGTGTATTTGATTACATTTCACATGCATGTCAGAACAATCGCTTTATATGCAGATAGAGTGTTTTAAAATATTCGCGATTGCAAAAATCGTCGCTAATGATGCGAATGCTTTTGCGCAATACATACAACTTCACATTTTATCAGGTCTCAGTAGATATTACTGATTGGTGCACTAATTATTGTTGTGACATCACAGCACTATGTCTGTAGCATATATGTATGGACAGCAGAGAAATGTCTCTCATATGCACATTCATTTTCTTGCCGTACAGTACTGGGCCCTTTATTATTTAATTTATTTATTAATGATATCAAGGAGGGGATAAATAGCACCATATATATTTTTGCAGATGACACTAAGCTGTGTAGTACTGTACAGTCTATGGAAGATGTCTATAAACTACAAGCTGACTTGAACACTCTGAGTGATTGGGCATCAACTTGGCAAATGAGGTTTAATGTGGACAAATGTAAAGTTATGCATCTTGGTAATAATAATTTCTGTGCTTCATATGTCCTAGGGGATGTAACACTGGGAGAGTCACTTAGAGAAGGATTTAGGTGTCCTTGTAGATGGTAGATTAAATAACAGCATACAATGTCAATCAGCTGCTTCTAAGGCCACCAGAATATTGTCATGCATTAAACGAGGCATGGACTTGGGGGCAGGGGTGTAATAATACCACTTTACAAAGCGTTGGTGAGGCCTCATCTGGAATATGCAGTCCAGTTCTGGGCACCAGTCCATAGAAAGGACGCACTGCAGCTGGAAAAAGTACAGATGAGAGCGACTAAACTGATAAGGGGCATGGAGGGTCTTAGTTATGAAGAAAGATTAAAAGAATTTAATTTATTTAGTCTTGAGAAGAGACGTCTAAGGGGGGACATGATTAAACTATAAAATATATAAATGGGCCATACAAAAAATACAGTGAAAAGCTGTTCCATGTAAAATGTCCTCAAAAGACAAGGGGGCACTGCCTCTGACTGGAGAAGAAAAAGTTCAGTCTCCGGAAGCGTCAAAGCTTCTTTACTGTAAGAACTGTGAATCTGTGGAATAGACTTCCTCAGGATGTGGTCACAGCAGGAACAGTGGACAGTATTTCAACCGTATTAACTATGTAACTATATACCACACACACACACACAGTCTATAGATTAGAGTTTGTGTCCTGTTGGTCAGGACTCAGGAGAAGCTTTCTTTGTCTGACGGCCAGTATTTGCTGTTTCATTTAGAGTTACCCAGGGTGCACCACGGGGAGGCGAACCAGCTTTACACTCCATTACACTTGATACTGGCACATGGGGGGGCACTTGATACTGGCACATGGGGGGCACTTGATACTGGCACATGGGGGGGAAGAGAGGCACTTGTTACTGGGACATGGGGGGGAGAGGCACTTGTTACTGGCACAAGGGGGGGAGAGGCACTTGTTACTGGCACAAGGAGGGGAGATGCACTTGTTACTGGCACAAGGGGGGGAGAGGCACTTGTTACTGGCACAAGGAGGGGAGATGCACTTGTTACTGGCACATGGGGGGAGAGGCACTTGTTACTGGCACATGATTGGGGGCTATCTATGGGGGCACTTGTTACTGGCACATTATTTTAGGGCACTATGGGGGCTTCTACTGAGGCCACAAAGAAGAGGTATTTTATATGGGGGGCTCTGTGTGGTACTAGTATTATCATGGGTATTATCTGTTTCTGCAGTATAGTATTGGGGAGCACAGCGGCACAGTATTGGGGGTAGTAGGATGATTTGTCCAGAAGATTGGAGGATAATGGAAAAGTTGTAAACTAAGATTTTTTTTTTGTTGTCAAATTGCTGAGACAGAAAATGGCGACAAAATGGTGGTCTGGTCTGAATGGAGAAGACGAGGACAGAGGACATCTACAGCAAAGGAGACGTCACTGGATGTAAGAGGTATGGGGTGCTGTATTTCTGTAGTGATAGGATCAGGGGCGTAACGATCGTGGAGCGACCGTGAGGTGGAGGTGGAACATAGGCGTGACTGGAGGTGGAACATGGGCGTGGCTGGAGGCGGAACATGGGTGGGGACTGGAAGGGGGCCCTTGATATATTTTGCCTAATGCCCCTGCGCACAGGCACGTCTTCTGAACGTTGCCAGCCCTGCCCCCAGAGCACTGCGCAGCCACGCAGGGGAGAAGAAGGAGGAGCCAGGGCCCTCACCTCAACCAACAGACAGACAGTGGTGCCCGACCAGTGAATATAAGCCCAAGGTGTATGTGTCTCACTGCTGCCGCCCTGCTCGGTGCCCACTCCAGTATACCCTGTACTGTCATGTCACTCACTGTACATGTTAACCCTGTACTGTTAGTCAAAATACAGGGTTAATATGCACAGTGATGTCACATACAGTACAGCCAACCCCAGGTTAATATGCAAAATCACATTACAGGGTTAATATGCACTGTGACATCTCAGTATAGCCATGGTTAATGCAAAGTGTTAATATGCACTTTTTGAGAGTCGGAGAAACACGAACGCTGTATCTCTGTCTCTCCCATAAAGATAAATGGAGGGGGCGTGTCGCTCTGAAGCCTTGCCTCCCCCCCCCCCCCCCCCCCACGATCAGACATCTTATCTCCTAGCCTGTGAATTGAGAATATCTTCGTGGAGGGGCTGACATAGTGTTCGTGGAGGCCTCATGTTCAAGTTTCGCCTAAGGCCTCACAAAGTCTAGAACCGCCTCTGTCTGTATCCATGCCTCTTAATCTGAATTGCAAATAATTTTCATATATCCTTTATCCTAACAGTACTGATTAATAAATAAAAAAAATGCAGATGCAGCAGGAGCACGAAGCCGGCATGCACGAGATGCGGAAGCTGATGTGCAAGCAGATGCAGAAGATGGAGGTGCTGCACCGCAAAAGGATGCAGGAGATGTTGGACCTTCATGACCAACTAAAAAAATTGCTCTAGAGCCATGTTTGTAAATAAATTTTTTCTTTCAGTTCTAACGTGTGCTTCTGTTTTTTAATACCCTATCTTTCCCTGGAAGCCCTGCATGTTTCTCCATTGTATAGGACCGGATTACTGTACGTTTTTCATGAACCTAAAGGATATGATTTTCTATGTCAAGTCCACAAAGATGAAGCAGAGCTGCATTCGTTTTGTGGGGTAAGTTTACCTGCATTTCTATGTAACTCGAGAACACATGGTGCCTTCAAAACAGACTACAAACGCCGCTCTGCTGGATGACAGTGTCGGTGCTCCCCGGTGCCTGTCAACCCCTTCCTGGTGATATCTGACCCGGGCTGTGTGACACTACCCCCCCATTTACCCGTGTGTAGCCAAGCATCACAGCTAAAGGCTTATTTAGCAGCCTGACCTGTGATCGATGATCCAGGCTGTGCACTGGAGGCAGCTGCCGAGCACCCCCGCCAGTAGCCGGGGACCGTGACAGAGTCATCACCGAGAGGAGGGGAACTGATCCCGGCGGCAGAGCCAGGGACACTTCCAGGGCTGAGGCAAGCTGGCTCCTCACTGGCTTCTGTGCTCAAACGGGCAGAGGATGGCTGGGTGCTGCCGATGGCCGAAGCCTAGCGTGTGTGTGCGGCGCTGATCAAGTACAACTGGGGCGAGCAGCGGTACCCATGCCTCCTCACAGACAAAAGGAGGATGGAAGAGCCGCTTCTAAACCCCGCCAGTCCTGCTGCCCTCTGTCTTGGAGGAATCAGCACACAGAGCGGCAGACTGCGTTACCTCAGTGTTCTTCTCCAGACTCAATGTGCCCGATATGGAAACTGAGAGCAGACCGATGCTGGCGTCGTGTGGATCGCTGTGTGCTGATTGGTAACTGAGAGGTCTATTTTCCAGTATGGTTTATGTATGGAGGGCAGTGTCCAGAGATCACACAGAGGACCATAGGGTACAATATACTAGGGCTGAAACGATTAATCAATTGAATTTAGTAATTCGACAACAAAAGCCAATATGGTCAAGTTCCCTTGCCATTTAATATAGACTGTTCCTACTAATGTTTAGGCACTACTGTTCTATAGTCTGTTATTGTAACAGGCTTAATGTGTAATGTAATATATATATATATATATATATATTTATATATTTCAATAATAAGTTAATTGAATTAATAAATAAGAGGTTTAATAAATTAATGAAAGAATAGATAAATACATTCATTGATTGATAAAAATAAATTCATCGATAAATACATACATAAATTCATCAATAAATACATAAATTTAGCAATAAATAAATACATAAATAAATTTAGCAATACAGAAATATATAAAGTCATCCCTAAATAAATACATTTATCCATAAATATATACAGAAGTAAAAAAAAATGATGTTTTGGAGGGAGAGCCAAGGAGAGGGATTGACAAGGGACCTTTCAGCGCCCTGAACCGACTGCGGGGGCCAAGAAGTCACTGCCTATCAAGGACTCATTCATTTTGATAAATGTCAGTCTATCCACGGAGTCTCTGGACAGAAGGTTCCTTTTGTTGGTGACCACCCCACCTGCAGTGCTAAATGTCCGCTCAGATAATACGCTGGAGGGGGGGCAAGACAGTACCTCCAGCGCATACTGAGCGAGCTCACGGCAGGTGTCCAGCCTGGCAACTCAGTACTCTATGGGGTCGTTGGTGATCATGCTGTCGGAAGTGGCGCTGTATGGACAGGGGGATCTGTGGGTGGCGCTGTTATGGAGAGGGGGATCTGTGGGTTGCGCTGTTATGGAGAGGGGGGTCTGTGGGTGGCGCTGTTATGGAGAGGGGGATCTGTGCACTGTTATTGGGAAGGGGATCTGTGCACTGTTATGGGGAAGGGGATATGTGCACTGTTATGGGCATAACAGTGCACAGATCCATTTCCCCATAACAGTGCACAGATCCCCCCTCCCCATAGCAGTGCCATAGACAGATTTCCCCCTCCCCATAGCAGTGCCATAGACCGATCCCCCTACCCATAACAGCCCCGGTCCTGCTGCTCACAGCAGACTAATCACTCGCTGCATCTTTATTTTACCTTACAATTGTGATGCTCCAGTAACAACTAACAGGCAGAGCGGAGGGCGGCGTAACGTCACTTACTCACGTGACACACCTGCTCCGCCCACTTTATGAATGAAGGAGGCGGAGCAGGCGCGTCACTTGAGTAAGTGACGTTACGCCGCCCTCCGCTCTGCCTGTTACTGGAGCGTCATTGTAAGGTAAAATAAAGATGCAGTGACTTAAAGTAAACCACCCGCCCGTATAGCAACGAATCGGCGATTATTCGATAACTGGATTCGTCGATAACGAATCCAGTTATCGATTATTATCGATTAGATCGATTAATCGTTGCAGCCCTAGTGGGATTGCATTGTTGGAAGGGGGTGGGGTGGCTGCAGGACAGTGGCAGGAGCTGCTGTTCCCTGCGCACTGCTGCGACCACCCTGCATCTGGTTCCACTCCGGCCAGTGGTTGACTCTCAGGTGCCGGGTAAGGGCAGTGGTACTCAGCCGAGCAACAGACCTCCCTCTCCTCACCCTGGCATGGCACAGCTGACAGATGGTGATTGTCTGATCATCTTCTGCCAGGGTGAAGTAAGCCCAAACAGGCGACCTACGCACCGACCTCCTGTCAGATGGGGTGGTGCTGACTTGCGCCTGTTCGGGCTCAGCATGCACAGGTGGAGACGGCACCTCCTGCTGCCATTACCAGTGTAGCCCCTGCCACTGGGCTCCCTGGTGACCTGCTGCACTGTTTGCCTCGGGTGCCTACCTTCGTTATCAGTGCTGCTGTCACCTGACAAGGGAGGTGACACCCTCCTCTTTGACGCCTGCATTGTCAGACCCAAGGTCGACCAGTGGTGGACTGAGGGAAACAGCAGACGTGGAGCCCCTGACCTGGCTCCGCTGTCCCCCAGGTGATGCCTGGGTCTGACTAGGTGCGGGGGTTCTGTGGCTGAAACCACCCACACAAGTTGGGAGGGATGTCATGCCCCCCAAAAATTTGATGAGGCGGATGCCCCTGCCAGCTGCACCCGTCTGTCCGTGAGTAGAGGAGCAGCCCCGTGCTGGCAGCTGTCCAGCACTGGAACCGGTTCCCCTACCACAACCACAGCTTCCGGAACACCCACTCACGATCTGCACACAATGTTTTTAAACACAAAAAAAAATAGAAAGAAAATATAGAGGGCTAACTTTATTGGGTTTGGGAAAATGGGGCAAAAATGAAATAAAATGGACACAAAACCCTAAGACAATGACAGAAAACCAGACAGCAAAAGACTTTTGTTTTGTTTTTGTTTTTGTTTTCTTCACAGACAAACGACGATGACAATAATCTCTCCCTAGCACACAAAACCCTAAGGCCCCTTTCACACGGGCGAGATTTCTGCGTTGTTGCAATGCGTGAGGTGAACGCATTGCACCCGCACTGAATCCGGACCCATTCAATTCTATGGGGCTGTGCACATGAGCGTTGGTTTTCACACATCACTTGTGCGTTGCGTGAAAATCGCAGCATGTTCTATATTCAGCATTTTTCATGCAACGCAGGCCCCATAGAAGTGAATGGGGCTGCGTGAAAATCGCAAGCAAGTGCGGATGCGGTGCGATTTTCACGCACGGTTGCTAGGAGACGATCGGGATGGAGACCTGATCATTATTATTTTCCCTCAACATGGTTATAAGGGAAAATAATAGCATTATTAATACAGAATGCATAGTACAATAGGGTTGGAGGGGTTAAAAATAAATAAAAAATTTAACTCTTAATCCACTTGCTCGCGCAGCCCGGCTTCTCTTCTGTCTTCATCTTTGCTGTGCACAGGAAAAGGACCTTTGATGATGTCACTGCGCTCATCACATGGTCCATCACATGGTCCACCACCATGGTGATGGATCATGTGATGAGCGCAGTGACGTCCTCCTATTCCTCAAAGAAGAAGACAGAAGAGAAGCCGGGCTGCGCGAGCAAGTGGATTAGCATATTGTACTATGCTGGGAAAATAATACAGTCTACACAACACCGAACCCAAACCCGAACTTCTGTGAAGAAGTTTGGGTTTGGGTACCAAACATGCCGATTTTTCTCACACGCGTCGAAAACGCATTATAATGTTTTGCACTCTCGCTGAAAAATCGCGCATGTTCCCACTACGCACCCGCATCTTTTTTTGCAACGCCTGTGTGAAACCAGCCTAAGACAGTGACACTGAAACAGCTAGCAAAATTATTATTATTTATTTTCACAGACTAACAAAAATGACAATAATCCCTCCCTACACACAAAACCCTAAGACAGTGACACTTAAATAGCAAGCAAAAGACTTTTTATCAGCTACATTATTCACTAACCTAGCTACACTGAGTATCTCTCACCAACTAACTCTCTGTATTATATAAGATATATGCGCTATCTAATGTAATGAGTCTGACACAGCAAAGCACAACACTCCTCTCTCTCACACAACTGCAAAAAACAGCAGAAAATGGCTGCTGGGGAGTTTCTCATATAGTAAAGGGGTAGGCAACTTTCCTATTGGTTGCTAGGGATGATGCTAAGCTCTGACAAAGATATTGCAGCCTTCTCATTGGCCCACAAGCAAGAAGCAGTGAGGGATCATGTGTACTGTTAAAAAAAAAAAAAAAAAAAAATATTCGCGTTTACGACTATATAGAACTTTATTCTAAATATTTGCGAATAAGTGCCGATATTCGCTATAAAAATTTGCAATACAAATATTCGCGCTCAACACTAATAGCGAGCTGGTGAGATACAACTCAATTACATCCAAGGTGAAAAGATTATATTCTAATATATCATTTACACCAGCTGGCGAGACACAATTGAACTATGCCAAGGTGGATATACTGCGTACCAAAGAAATACATACTGTTCATTCTCCAACAATTACTGTGCATTTGCATATAATCATTTTGAATTATGTTTACCAAGTATTTTGCATTTTAATTTGTATTTCTATTTGTATTATAGGACATGATATCAGCCGCAAGGGCCCCACGAATTTACAATATATATCATTAAGTGTTCACATATGGTTATTACAGGAGGATTGCCATACAGAGACGTATATATTATAACCATTTTAATGACCATGTTTAACTTTCAGCTGTTGGTTGAAGGATTATTTACAAAAGATAGACATATGCAAAATTATTATTTTTGTTTTATGGAAATAATACCAGTTCTGATTAAATAGTAAAAAAAAAAAAATTATATATATATATGAGCAAAGGGAGCAATCTATGTATATAAAAAAGGACGTATGTGTCTATATATATATATATATATATATATATATATATATATATGTACATATCGCGAAAACTCAAAAACGCAACCATCCATTTCAAAGAAACCTTGTATACACATCCCACATCCCAGCTACCTAGAAAGAAATGTTGCCGGGGTCTTAGATCTGTGGGACATACCGTTCCCGAGATATTCCCAAAAAATTACCTGCATTAGCCAATAGAAGCCTGCAAGCCTGCACTGCCATTTACACGGTCACATGTCCCTTATTAGCCAATAGAAGCTTGCAGGTCCTACTCCAGGTTGCCATAACAACTGATCACAGGTTTTAGCAGTTCGCAAGTCCTTAAATATTGAGTCATCTGACGTATGACGGCACAACTACACTGCTACATGCATGGGGGCAGGGGCCACTATTAAACGGACAGCCACTGTGGAGTTCACTGTTAAAGGGGCGGATGCTGTGGAGTTTCCTGTTAAAGGGGCGGGCGCTGTGGAAGTCACTGTTAAAGGGGCGGTCACCGTTAAAGGGACGGCCACTGTGAAAGTCACTGTTATTTAATATAAAATAGCAATAAATTAATACCCGAGCAACGGGTCATCAGCTAGTATTGATAATAACAATACATTAGTAAGTGCCTTGTATTACCTTTTTCTACATAATAAATGCTACTTGCTAAAGTGACCCCTTTAACAGTAGTACCCCCCCCCCACTCAAGCTGCAGTCTTTGAACCTCATATATGCTATTGGCCCTGCCACAATGATGTCAGTGCAAAAGAGTATTATAGTTTTACCTAGGAATCTGATTAGTGCACACAATGATATGACGACAGTGATGCCACAGCACCTGGATATTATACACTGAAAGAATAGTGCAAGAACAATATTACACTATAGGGATAATAAATCTAGTGATGTCCCAGTACATGCTTAATAAACTATGGAGTGACTGTACATGGAATATATACACAGTGAAGTCACAGTACAGGGATGATAGACACAGTGAAATCTTATCACAACCTGCAATCTTGCTAATCACAAAGATATTTTCAATGTGCTGACAATTTCATTTTAAATTGCCTCCATGAAAACAGACTTGAGAAAAATCATGTGAGTAAATAAGCAACAGTTGGGTGTGGCGAACAGGATATATCATAGGAGCTGAACCCAAGATTGCTTCATTGTCAGTTTGTTTCCCAGACTGAGAACAGTCCCTCGGTTGCCTTGTATCCATTCTCGAGGATATCTTCATCATGCCTGTATTCACGCTGTACACTAATATATGCCACAGCGCAATGCCCCAGACCATCATGACTGACTTGTGGAAGCTTTTTGAACAGACATTAGATGTACCAGCGAAGGTAATATATACAAGTTTTATTTTTTTTAACTGCCATACTTAAAGGGTATTTATCATGTAGACAAAGTTAATACAAGGCACTTACTAATGTATTGTGATTGTCCACGTTGCTTTCTTTGCTGGCTTGATTCATTTTTCAATCGCATTATACACTGCTTGTTCCTAGTGGTTACAGCCACCGCTGCCTATGCATGGTCCCACCACCTGATGCATTTTCCTATAGTGTGCAACCACGGCAAAGTGGTGGCCATAACTCCTGGAAACAAGCAGTGTATGGACAATCACAATACATTAGTAAGCACCTTGTAATAGCCCATAGCAACCAATCAGATTCCACCTTTCATTTTTTGACAGGTCCTTTGTAAAATGAAAGGTGGAATCTGATTGGTTGCTATGGTCAACTAAGCCAGTTCTGCTTTTCACCAGTTTGATAAATGGCCCAATAAATGTATAAATTACAGGTTTTGATTAATATTTTTCCACAAAGCTATATAGGAATCTGGTCAGCTACCCTTGCCTGCAGTTTGCAGTGTGTTGTGGCAACATGTTTTCTTTAAAATAGCTATCTAGAGCTTAAAAGGGTTTTACAAAATTTTAATACTGATGACCTATAATCTGGATAGGTCATCAGTATGTGATCGGTGGGTGTATGATATTGGGATCCAAGCCAATCAGTTATTTGAGAAGGCAGCAGCACTTGTCATAGTGCTGCAAGCTTCTTGCTGCTTTCCCTAGGCTGAGAGATGACATACTGCCTTCTCACTGCTTACCAAGCAATTGTAAAGTAGCTGTGCTTGGTATTGCAGCTCACTTCTATGGGGCTGAGCTGCGCCTAGGCCACATGACCGATGAATGTGTTGTCAGTTGGCCTAGGGAAAGTAGTGAGAAGGCTGCAGCTCTACTAAGAGCCCCGCTGCCTCCTTAAACAGCTGATCGCAGGGGCCCCAGGTGTCAGACCCCCTCTGATCAGATACTGATGACCTATCCAGGCAAAAAAGAGGAGACCACCCAGACTCCAGGAAGAGCTATTAAATCTCTTGATTGCCCTAGGAACCTCCTGGAAGGATGCCCTCTCAAAACATTTTCTGTGCATGGCACTGGGATGCTACATCATTAGACTCAGCCTCGGGACACAATTTTGGGCTATTTGTTTTAGTCCCTGCAGCAGGAACAATCTTTCTGCTGGCAGTACCCTTCTACTTACAACACCAGCATTTCTGGAAGGATGAGGGAAGCCATAAGCAAAGCCAGAGGACTGATAGTCTTGGGAGCTGCCTGCTTGTGTTCTGTTTTCAGAGGCAGAGGAGGAAGCTCTTTGCCATCTTCTCAGATGGCTGCAACTGTTTGCAGGAACCAATGTGAAAATGACCATGGAGAGACCAACTTTTCTTCCAGTCTCTTCAGGGATATTCCTCAACATGCCTAGAGCTATTTTCCAGGAAGCATTGGGAGGAACTATTTTCCCAGTGTATGGTAGGTGAAATATGATTGTTGCTATGGACAATCGAGCAGTCAGCCAACAAATGAGAAAATGTGCGTTGATTAGAGATGAGTGAATTTTTCAAAAATTCGATTCGGTCGGTTCACCAAATTTTCCGAAAGGATTCGAATTTATTTGCGGCGATTTAAAAACAGCTATTTCTTGGCTGCAGAGAGCCTGTATAGTGGTGTAGAACACTATGCCTTGCAGTAACCTGCATAGGGAGTCTGCTGTGGTACTGAAACAATATTGTGAGTCTCCCTTTGAATCCAGAGGAAAAAAAGAATGCTGGTTTGAGAGCTGCATTTATACAAGCAGGCAAATAAAGCGAGTTTGTGAGCGTTCGCGCGTTTGAGTTCAAGTGTGTGTTTGTATTAAGTGTGTGACTTTATACAGGTCCTTCTCAAAAAATTAGCATATTGTGATAAAGTTCATTATTTTCTGTAATGTACTGATAAACATTAGACTTTCATATATTTTAGATTCATTACACACCAACTGAAGTAGTTCAAGCCTTTTATTGTTTTAATATTGATGATTTTGGCATACAGCTCATGAAAACCCAAATTTCCTATCTCAAAAAATTAGCATATTTCATCTAACCAATAAAAGAAAAGTGTTTTTAATACAAAAAAAGTCACCTTTCAAATAATTATGTTCAGTTATGCACTCAATACTTGGTCGGGAATCCTTTTGCAGAAATGACTGCTTCAATGCGGCGTGGCATGGAGGCAATCAGCCTGTGGCACTGCTGAGGTGTTATGGAGGCCCAGGATGCTTCGATAGCGGCCTTAAGCTCATCCAGAGTGTTGGGTCTTGCGTCTCTTAACTTTCTCTTCCCAATATCCCACAGATTCTCTATGGGGTTCAGGTCAGGAGAGTTGGCAGGCCAATTGAGCACAGTAATACCATGGTCAGTAAACCATTTACCAGTGGTTTTGGCACTGTGAGCAGGTGCCAGGTCGTGCTGAAAAATGAAATCTTCATCTCCATAAAGCTTTTCAGCAGATGGAAGCATGAAGTGCTCCAAAATCTCCTGATAGCTAGCTGCATTGACCCTGCCCTTGATAAAACACAGTGGACCAACACCAGCAGCTGACATGGCACCCCAGACCATCACTGACTGTGGGTACTTGACACTGGACTTCAGGCATTTTGGCATTTCCCTCTCCCCAGTCTTCCTTCAGACTCTGGCACCTTGATTTCCGAATGACATGCAAAATTTACTTGTACTTTGGACCACTGAGCAACAGTTCAGTGCTGCTTCTCTGTAGCCCAGGTCAGGCGCTTCTGCCTCTGTTTCTGGTTCAAAAGTGGCTTGACCTGGGGAATGCGGCACCTGTAGCCCATTTCCTGCACACGCCTGTACACGGTGGCTCTGGATGTTTCTACTCCAGACTCAGTCCACTGCTTCCGCAGGTCCCCCAAGGTCTGGAATCGGTCCTTCTCCACAATCTTCCTCAGGGTCCGGTCACCTCTTCTCGTTGTGCAGCGTTTTCTGCCACACTTTTTCCTTCCCACAGACTTCCCACTTAGGTGCCTTAATACAGCACTCTGGGAACAGCCTATTCGTTCAGAAATTTCTTTCTGTGTCTTACCTTCTTGCTTGAGGGTGTCAATGATGGCCTTCTGGACAGCAGTCAGGTCGGCAGTCTTACCCATGATTGCGGTTTTGAGTAATGAACCAGGCTGGGAGTTTTTAAAAGCCTCAGGAATCTTTTGCAGGTGTTTAGAGTTAATTAGTTGATTCAGATGATTAGGTTAATAGCTCGTTTAGAGAACCTTTTCATGATATGCTAATTTTTTGAGATAGGAATTTGGGGTTTTCATGAGCTGTATGCCAAAATCATCAATATTAAAACAATAAAAGGCTTGAACTACTTCAGTTGGTGTGTAATGAATCTAAAATATATGAAAGTCTAATCTTTATCAGTACATTACAGAAAATAATGAACTTTATCACAATATGCTAATTTTTTGAGAAGGACCTGTATTGCATGAGGGAGTATCTGTGAGAGCTGAATTATTTGTGTGCATTGCTGAGTTGCTATCCCTGACTTGTATAATGTGACTTGATTTGCTGCCAGGTTTATTGCATAGCAGCTGAGAGTATACTGTGATTACATTTAATTTCTCTTCTTTCTCCAGGGTGTTGACCAGGTGAGTAATTAGGATGAGGCTGTCTAATTAGGAGAAGTTAAATAGCCAGCTTTGAGGGTAGCTCAGTCCTTTGAATCCAGAGGGAAAAAAAGCAGGCTGGTTTGAGAGCTGCATTTATACGAGCAGGCAAATAACACGAGTTTGTAAGCGTTCGCGTGTTTGAGTTCAAGTGTGTGTTTGTATTAAGTGTGTGATTTTAGATTATGTGACTTGAGATTCAGGGACTTTAGGAGGGGACTACAGTAAGTTAGATTCTTATCACTGCACTATATTGTATTTTTCTCTTTTCTTGCGTAATCCCCATTTAGTGTGTGTTCCATTATAGACAGCGCAGTCCAGTGCACATCTTGTCTAAAGTATGCAGTCCTAGAACAGCCGTTTCAGGGTGTATATCTTTGTTCAAAATGTAAGAAAATTGCCCGTTTGGAATCGCACATTGAGTATCTAAACGGGCGGATATCAACACTGAGAAGCGTTGATAATTTGGAAAACAATAATTGCTTACCGGTAATTGTTTTTCTCGATACACATGACGGCACCCATGCGAGGAGGACCTCCCATCCGGGACAGGAAACCTGAGGATATAAAAATGTTCACACCCCCACCACACCTCAGTGATTGTGATTACCGGTCTCCGGAATGTGCCAACACCACCAAAGCAATAGAAGAGATTTGACAAGAGATATATATATATATATCCGTATCTAGAAAACTAATAGTTTTTTAGTTTTTTAATAGGGAGGGAAATTTTGGGGGTGCCGTCATGGGTATCGAGAAAAACAATTACCGGTAAGCAATTATTGTTTTCCCCTCCCCAATGACGGCACCAATGCAAGAATAAAATATAAATCAAATTTTAGAGAGGGACAACGGCCTGAAGAACCTTCCTCCCGAAGGCCGCGTCCTCACTGAGATTAAGCCTATAATGCTTGAAAAAAGTATGTGGGGTGCTTCACGTTGCAGCCCTACAAATCTGACTAAGGGAGGCGTTAGCCCTCTTTGCCCAGGAGGTGGCCACTGACTTGGTGGAATAAGCCTCCAATCCCTCCGGAGGAGGAAGCCCGAGGGAAGCAAAGGACAAGAGGATGGCTTTCTTAACCCATTTGGCTAAGATTCCCCGGTAAACCCTGCAGCCTTGCAGGCTACCCTGATATTGAATGAAGAGATTTTCGTCCACTCTCAAGGGAGCGGTAGATTCCAGATAGAAGATTAAACACCTCCTGACGTCAAAACAGTGGAATTTCCTTTCCAACTGGTTGGCTGAATATGGACAGAAGGAGGGAAGGACTACGTCCTGATTCATATGAAAATTGGAAACTACTTTAGGACGGAAGGAGGGAATCGGTCTAATGATCACTTTATCATCCAGAATAGAAGTGTATGGCTGGAAGGCAGAAAAAGCCTGGATCTCTGAGACCCTTCTTGCCGAGGTGATGGCTATTAGAAAGGCCAGTTTACAGGAAAGGGTCTCCAAGGATAAATCCTGTAATGGCTCAAAAGGATGCTGGGATAGGGCCGTAAGGACTGAATTAAGGTACCACGGAGGAGTAAGGGGCCGCAACGAGGGATGAGCTCTGGAAGCAGCATTCAAAAATCTCTTCACCCAGGGGTGATCGGCTAACCTGCAGTCAAAAAAATAACTCAGTGTTGCCACCTGGACTTTCAAGGTGGAAGCCTTAAGCCTCTTTTGTAAGCCTGCTTGTAGAAAATCTAGAATCCTAGTTATTTCAGGCTCCTTAAGGGGGTCAGGAGTGAAACCCAGGAAGGTGGGGGGAAAAAAACAGACTTTCAGGTATTTATTGGCCGTGGATTCTTTCCTGCTCTTAAGTAGGGTGGACACCACTTTGTCTGACAGGCCCCTGTCTAGCCAGATGTTCCTCTCAACCTCCATGCTGTGAACTTTAGAGTATCCTGGTCGGGATGGAAGAGGGGACCCTGAAAGAGAAGATCCTTCCTTGGTGGCAGAGGGAAGGGAGGGAAGCTAACCTCAGGAGCGCTGAAAACCAAGCCCTCTTGGGCCAATATGGAGCTACTAGGACTATGGATACCCTTTCCCGTGCTACCTTGTATAACACCTGCGGGATGAGACAAAAGGGAGGGAAGGCATAGCCATCCTCCTGGCTCCAATCCTGAGCCAGAGCATCCACCGCTGTCGGGTAGTCTAGATGGTTGAGAGATAAAAAAAAATCTTTCTGTTTTCCTGTTGGAACGGGACATGAAAAGGTCTATCGAGGGGACCTCAAATACCTGGACTATCTGAGAAAAGGACTCGTGGTTCAGACACCACTCCCCCTGTCTTAAGTCTACCCGGCTGAGAAAGTCTGCTATGGAATTGTCTTTCCATTTCAGGTGGACTGCTGAAAGAAAGAGGCTTCTGTCTTCCGCTACCCTGAAAAAATCTTGACAGAGGAGGAGGAGAGACGGGACTCTTGTGTGAAATTGGAAGACTGTCTTCTGGTCGTTAGATCCCATCTCCCCTGCCAACATCTGTTGTCTGAATGTACGCCCCATCCCCAGGGACTGGCGTCTGTCGTTATAATGGTCTGTGTCTGATAAACCCACTGGTTCCCTATCGACAGATAATCTGGGGACATCCACCATATCAGAGATGCTCTTGCTCTTGAGGACAGATGGAAATTCTGATCTAGTGATTCCTGAGACCCGTCCCATTTGTACAAAATGTCTGTCTGCAGCTCTCGAGAATAGAATTGTGCATAGGGAACTGCTGGAATGGCCGACATAATTCAACCTAGAACTGCCATAGCCTCCCTGAAAGAACATTGGTAGGATAGGAAGAGATCCTTCATCACCTCTATTGTCTTGGCCACTTTGTCTGGAGGAAGGAAGCTTCTCTGAAGTCTGGAGTTTAACGGTATTCCCAAAAATACACAGCTCTAAGAGGAGGTTAGACATGACTTTTTCCAGTTTATTTTCCACCTCAGACTCTGTAGAGTGTTCCATACAAATAAAATGTCTTTCCTGAGTTGTTCTTCTGAATGGAATCAGAAAGTCGTCCAAATATGGTACTAGAGAGATGTTGTTCATTCTTAGAAATGCAGCGACCTCTGCCACGATCTTGGTAAAGACCCTTGGGGCTTGAGAAACTCCAAAGGGGAGAGCCTTGTATTGGAGATGCCACCATTCTCCTTTTTCCCAAACTGCTGTACGTAGAAATCTCCGGGAGTTCGCCTGTATAGGGACGTGGTAATAAGCGTCCTCCAAGTCCAAGGTCGCCATCCAACACCCCTGGGAAAGGAGATTCACCATGGATTTTAATGTCTTCATCCTGAATCTCTTGTATCTCAGAGATTTGTTCAGAGACTTGAGATTCATGATTAACCTGAAGGAGCCATTGGGTTTCCTTACAAGAAACAAGGGGGAATAAAATCCCTTGCCTCTTTCTGCACTGGGTACCACTTCCATTACTCCTTTCTCCAGGAGGGTAAGTACTTCCTTTCCCAGGGCTCCTCTTCTTTCTCTGTCTTGGGGACAGACGGTCTGAACAAAAAAATCTGCAGGTAAGGACTAGAATTCTAGCCGGAACCTACTTTTTATCACATTCAGAATCCAACAATTTTTTGAGATTGTGGTCCAGGTCAGCAGAAAATAATCAAGTCTTCCTCCTACTTGGCTTCTGGTGTCATTGGAACTTATCCTTTCCTTTATTATCACTGGATTTGAAGATAAAACCTCCCGACTTTCTGGGAAATCTCTCTCTCTCTCTCCCCTGGACCTCTGTTTACTTTTATGATTCTTAAACCCTGATTGGCACACTCGAAAAAAAAAAAAGGTCTTTTTGTGGAGTAGGTAACCTCTTTTTATTGAGGCCTTCTCTAGAATATCATCTAGCAAAGACCCAAACAGCCTAAGACCTTCGCAAGGGAGAGAGCAAAGGCGGGCTTTAGACCCTTGATCCCCCCTCCAGGGTCTTAACTAAATTGTACGCCTGGCAGCATTGGAAAGGGTGGCTGCCCTAGCAGAAAATCGGACAACATCTGTGGAGGCGTCAGCCAGAAAGTCCGCTGCTTTGTGGAAAGTCAGGAGGGAAGCTAGTAAATCCTCCCTAGGCGTTTTATCCCTAATATGGGATTCCAATTGGCCCAACTAGAGTTTTAGGGATCTAGAAACTCATGAGGCTGCAATAGCGGGTCTGAGGCTTGTGGACGGGCTTTCCAAGATCTCCTGAGGTACACATCTGCTTTTTTGTCTAGCGGGTCATTCAGGCCCCCCAGATCCTCAAAGGGGAGATCCGCTCTTTTTGCTATTTTAGCCAGAGGAGCATCTACTTAAAGGGGTTGTCCGGGTTCAGAGCTGAACCCGGACATACCCTTATTTTCACCCCGGCAGCCCCCCTGAGCCTGGCATCGGAGCATCTCATGCTCCGATGCGCTCCCGTGCCCTGCGCTAGATCGCGCAGGGCACAGGCTCTTGTGTTTACAATAACACACTGCCGGGCGGTAACTTCCGCCCAGCAGTGTGTTCGGTGACGTCACCGGCTCTGAGGGGCGGGCTTTAGCTCTGCCCTAGCCGTTTTACTGGCTAGGGCAGAGCCAAATCCCGCCCATCAGTGCCGGTGATGTCACCGGGGTTCCTGTCAGCCCCATAGAGAGCCCCGGTACGTCACCGGAACTCAGAAAAATGCCTTTGCCCTGCGCGATTTAGCGCAGGGCAAAGGAGAGCATCGGAGCATGAACTGCTCCGATGCTCATGTCAGGGGGGCTGCCGGGGTGAAAATGGAGGGATGTCCAGGTTCAGCTCTGAACCTGGACAACCCCTTTAAGGGGCTTTATCCCAGATGTGGGTAATTGAATCTTCAAATGGATATTTACGTTTAACCGAATTAGGTAAGAGAAATTTCCTATCGGGGTTCTTCCATTCTTTTTTTTTTATCAGAGCCTCGATATTCTTGTGAACAGGGAATTCTCTATGACATCTGGGTCCTAAACCTTAAAAGGCTTGATCAGCCATGGATTTGGGTTCTTTTAAGTCATCTAGCTGCATCATGGATTTAACAGCTTTCAACAAGGGTTCCACGTCTTCCAGGGGGAAAAGGACTTTCCTGCCACATCTTGATCAGAGGAAGAGATGTCAGAGGAGAGCTCCCCTGATTCTATAACTGATTCTACGTCGGACAGATCTGACTACGGATTGTTTAACGGGGGATTTGCGATGCGAATGCCTTAACTCCTTTAATGAAGATCTGACCTCAGATTTGACCAAAGCCTTAATAGATTTGGACAGGCTCTGCGATTCCTCCATTACCAATTTTCCAATGCATGTCTGGCAAAGAGGTTTGGTCATAGGAGGAAGGTAACGGGACCCTGCATCCCCCACACTCCTTGTGCTTGGACTTTCCTGACGCCTTTTTAGGAACCTTGGGAATCTGCAGTAAACAATAACACAAACCGCCAATAAATTAGGGGAAATACGGATGGATCTTACCCCCAGCGGTTGTCCCCCACTCCTCAGGACCAGTACCGGACTAGAAGGCCTTGAGGGTTGACTGGGGTTGGCGCGACCCGAATCCACAGGTTCTGACATCTTCTGTTCGGATCCTTTGCTTGTAGGCTGGCTGTCCCCTCCTGCTGCCGCATTTGTAACGCGCCTCAGCCTCCTCCTGTCTGATTTTTTTAAACCGCGCCTAATCCCGATACTTCTGGGTTTGTGACGTCACCGGAAGTGACGTGCTGGAAGTTGCGTGGTCCGCGCATGCACAGTGGCCACCGGCAGCTCCGGCCGCCATCTTGGAGAAGGGCCATGCTGCCTCTGAATAGTGTCTCGGCAACTACTGCACGCCGGACCACCGCCCAGGACCAGGGACCGGTGGAACATGGCCACAACGGTCCCCCCAGAGGCCAGGAGGGCGCAGGAGGAAAGCAGTCTTTGGCAGTTGCTCCCCCAGGAGACTTACACTGCCCGGGATGCGTCCATTGTGGTGGACAGACCTGGATCTCCCCAGCCCCTGAGATGTGAATTTGGTAAGGATCCTCATGATCTCCCATCCGGAGGACGGGAAACCTGAACTGAGGTGTGGTGGGAGTGTGAACATTTTTATATCCTCAGGTTTCCTGTCTCGGATGGGAGGTCCTCCTCGCATGGGTGCTGTCATGGGGGAGGGGAAAAGAGTTTGCTGCTCACTGAGCAAGCATTCTATGGGGTAGATGTGGGGGAGGGTGGTAGCTAGGAGGCTCAGGAAAGTGAGGTAGCTAGCTGGGTAACAGTTAGAAAGCAGGGTAGAGGGAAGAGTGCCAGGGAGGCTAGCCCTAATCAAACACACCCCAAAAAGTTTGCATGGTTGGCAGATGAGGGGAATGTCAGTTCAAGGAGAGCACTGCTGCAGCCGGACACTTCCTCTGCCAGTCAGGGGAATGTCAGCTCCAGTAAGCAGGTGTAGGAAGTAGGGGTTTGGGTTCCTGGAGAACTGGGCCGACTTCTCTGTTGGCTACAGGCTCTATCGTAGGGATGGGCTGCACCTCAACGGGGAAGGGGCAGCTGAAGGCTAAAAGGTTGGAGGAGTGTTTAAACTAGGGAGTGGGGGGAGGGTAATTACGTTACAGGATGGGAAGTTAGTGAAGATAGAGACCGGGGGCAAGGTAATTGGACTGGGGGAGAAATGGAAGGAGGGACTAGAACAGCTCAGAAGGAAAAGTGTAGGGTACAAAATATACATAAACCTCTTAAATGCATGTATACTAATGCCATAAGCCTGAATAATAAACTGGGGAACTGGAATTAGTGATGTGTGAGGAAGACTATGACATAGTGGGAATAACTGAGACATGGCTGGATGATAGCTATGACTGGGCGGTTAATGTACAGGGTTACATTCTGTAACGAATCTCCTGGCACCCCGACCGGGTACCTCCGTTGATGGATGCTCCTAGTGCGTCCCGAGGACTCCAAGCACTCCACTCGACACCGATACCACCACAGACCCCACGAACCGCTGCAGCTTGGTTGGGGTCTCACCGTCCTCCACCCACGCTGGACCCAAGACCGTGCTTCCGCTTCCAGTGGGTGAACCTCTCCTAAATCCAGAGAGCAGGAACAGCTCTTACAAGAGCTAGTAGTTATAGCCAGGGGAGTATAGCAAATCTTCAGCGTATAGCAATCCCCAGTGTCGATCAGTTACCAAAACACCAGCCTCAACATGATGAAGGGTAAAACAGAAACTCACTTTATTGAAGATCAACTTAGTATATATACAGTTCAAGAAGTCTAAAAACATAACGCAATCAACCATGAACAACATGCAAACAGACATCTTCACCCCCTCCATAATGAATGAATAGGGATAGAGGAGACACATGTGATGGGATTATCTCCTGAGTGTATCATAGGGTGATCTACTCATCTAGGAGTCGGCTGCTATTATAATCAACTATCTTAATCTCATCACTAACACAATCAGTGGGAGTCTCAGTGCAGAGATAACCCTTTTTGTGTTGCTGAATCCACACCATGCCTTTTTAATGGGCAATAGGAAATATGTGGCATATAAATTACACACATAAATCAGGGTTCATAGTTCCTTGTAACCCCAAAAGGTCTTGGGGATCTCCATAGTTCTCGGTCCATAGTCTGTAGGAAGGAGGCTGGCCCTCAGGCTTCTCCAGCAGCCCCAGTGATGGTTCAGTCCGTCACACAGACTGTTTAGAGAGGATCACCAAAACCGAAGAGGGGAAGGGGTCTGCCTTTATGTAAAGTCCTGACTAAAGCCCACACTCCGGTAACATATAAGTGAGGGACATGAACATGTGGAGTCACTGTGGGTAGAGGCAAAAACAATAATAAATTACTAATAGAAGTTTTATTATAAACCACCTAATATACCAGAGTCCACAGAAAATCTGCTACTAAACGAGATAGACGAGGCAGCAAATCATAATGAGTTGGTTATTATGGGGGATTTTAACTACCCAGATATAGACTGAGAAACTGAAACTTGGGTGTTCAGGATCCGACTAGAGGGACGGCCATACTAGACTTAGTATTAACCAATAGACCTGACAGAACAGATGTGCAGTTTGGGGGACACCTGGGAAAAAGTGACCATAAAGTAATAAACTTCCAATTATCATTCAAAGGAGTGCTTCTTCAGGGAGGAACAAAAATATAAATCACTGAAGAAAGTGCACCAAACTGATATGCCACTGACTATACTAGCTGGTCATACAAGCAGATATTAAAAGCTGAGACTTTAGCCAATATATTCCAGTCAGGAAGATATCAGAGCCCATCATGCACCACGTCACGGTCCTCAGCATGGCAAGGGGTCCTACCACTGCGCTAACTATGGTGTGAACACGGTCTGAAGGTGATGAAATCCAGCTCACAGCCAAGCTTCCACACAACCGCATAGCAGGACAACTAATGCAATGTGAACAAAGCAAGACTGTAAGCCACACCCATATCAGACCATGTAATGGAGGTTTCCAGGTGCAAAAGAATGTTCAATTGCCAGATGAAGGCACATTCAATACTTATAAAACAAAATCACAGACATATAGTGGCCAACATGGGGGAACTGCCCAAGCTCCAAACACTGTAGCGTGTTTCTCTTTGGGCGAGCAGTCCCACCGCATGTGAACCACAAAAATACCGTGGCAAGTATGGGGGAGCTGCTCAAACCCCAAACACTATAGCGTGTTTCTCATTAGGGGAGCAGTCCCACTGCATGTGGACCGCAGCAAACGACCATCCCGAGCAATTATGCGTACAAAGGAGGACGCCATCGCGGTCCACATGCACCACAAAAGCATCCTACACAGACCAGAAAATTGTGCGGATGACAATACAATTATATAAATCACTGAAGAAAGTGCACCAAACGGATATGCCACTGACTATACTAGCTGGTCATACAAGCAGATATTAAAAGCTGAGACTTTAGCCAATATATTCCAGTCAGGAATTGCATTAGTTGTCCGCATAGCAGGACAACTAATGCAATGTGAACAAAGCAAGAGCGTAAGCCACACCCATATCAGACCATGTAATGGAACCTAGTGGCCCAATGACATAGTGGTGAGGTGGAATCAGCATGGAGACCACACAGTGGCCCAGCGACATAGTGGCGAGGTGGCAGCAGCAGCATGAGGAGGCCACAGAGTGGCAAGGTGACAAAGTGGAGGTGGCAGCAGCATGAGGAGGCCACAGAGTGGCCCAGTGACAGTGTTAAGGTAGCAGCAGCATGAGGAAGCCACAGAGTGGCAAGGTGACAGTGTGAAGGTAGCATGAGGAGACCAGAGTCAACCGGTGACAGAGTGGGGAGGTGGATGGCAATAACAGTACCCGCTGACGATGGTCGGTGTAAGAAGGAGACCTTGGCGTCAGATGTGCGACATCAGGCAGGTGGCAGCATCAGAATAGTAGCTGAGGCAGGTAGCCAGAAGAAACCGGTCTCTTGGTTTGGGTGAGGCAGCATGGATGATCTAATCTAGGGCTGGCCAACCTGCAGCTCTCCAGCTGTTGTAAAACGACAATACCCACCATGCCCTGCTGTAGGCTGTCTGGGCATGCTGAGAGTTGTAGTTTTGCAACAGCTGAAGAGACGCAGGTTGGCCATGCCTGATCTAATCTGATGCATCAGGCAGAGGTGGGTGGAAATCCTGGCTTATCCACAACCGATTCATCTTGACAAAAGGTCAGTCTCTCCACATTTTAGGTGGACAGGAGAGTTCTATTTGGGGTAACTATGGCCCCCGCCACACTAAACACCTGCTCTGATGCCACACTACTTGCCGTGAAGGACAGCTTTTCCAGGGCAAACTCGGCCAGTTGCAGCCACAAATCCAGTTTGGCTGCCCAGTAGTCCAGCGGATCTCTTCGATGATGGGTGGCAGGGTGCACTCCAAGTATGCCACCATCTGCTGGTTCAGGTTCTGCTCTGTCTAGCTGCTGGTGAGTAGTTTCTTCACTATGCGGGTGAAGAAAGCTGCTCATCAGCGACTGCAGACAGGCTGCTGCTGATGGAGCTGGTAGTGCTCCTGCCATCCCACCCCTCCTCAGCAACCATGGCAGTGGAACATGAGCGCAGAGGGCCCCCCCCCCCCCCGGTCAGACCTACAAGAGGATGGACGATGGCGCAGATAGGCAGTGGCCAACTGACTACATAGGATGTCTATAGTAGTTCAGTTTGTCCTCCCTCTCAGTGGGTGTAAAAAAAAAAGCCCCCATTTTGGACCCATAGCGAGGGACTAACATGGTGGGAGAGCCAGTAGTCATCCCTCTGGCAAATGGTGACAATTCGGCTGTCACTACGCAAGCGAGCATGCATTGGGCCATTTGCGCAAGTGACTCAGAGGGAATCCCTGCCTCCATCTCCACTGCATACTGCCACAGTGTGCCTGGGTCATCTGCCTCCTCTTCCTCATCTCCCTCTTGCTCCTCTGGCTGCTCCTGCTCCTCCTCTCCTGTCACCTGTATAGAAAAACCACCCATTTTGCTACAGATTGCTTGTGCTTCAATGTCCTCCTCCCCCAGTTCAGCCCCTACAGGGCTCATGTGGCCGTGAGATATAGGCGCCACGTCTCCTGTCCCGTGACCAGCCAGATTTACCAGCATCTTCTCCAGGATATGAATCAGTGGAATGACGTTGTTCATCCCGTAGTCCTGGCGACTGGCAACGCAGTTCTGCCACTGTAGCTCAAGGAGGGTGTGCTTGGCGGTGTACAAGTGGCTGAAGTGTATGCAAAGTTCATGGCCATTTTTAGGATGTCTTGCAGATGGGTGGAAGACTTCCAGAACCGCTTTACAACCTGATTGAACACGTGCGCCATGCAGGGCACATGGCTCATCCCTCCTTGATGCAGCTCCGACACCATGTTCTTCCCATTGTCTGTCACCATGGTTCCAATTTTGAGTTGCCGCTGAGAAAGCCAGGATTTGATTTCTTGATGAAGAACATGGAGCAGTTCCTCCTTAATACACCCCAAAAAAAAAATATATATATAACAATCACAATTCACTGCAGAACGTATCTATCCTATTAATACGCCCCGTAAATGGCTGTAGTACAATGGAACTTCACCGCTGAACTGCAAATAATATTTTTTTGCCACTAATACACGACAAAAAGGGCTTTAATTTTCTCACTTTACCACACAACGGCTAAAAAAACTTTTTTGTCCCCTACTACTACATGCCAAAAAAGGCTTTAGAACATATAACTGTGGCCATGAACGGCAAATAAAGGTTTGTTTGCCACTAATACACGCCAAAAAGGGCTGTAATTCTCTTACTTCAACACACAATGGCTAATAAGCCCCTTTTTTCCCGTCACTAATAAACAACAAAAAAAGCTTTAGAACATACACTCACCTAAAGAATTATTAGGAACACCATACTAATACGGTGCTGATAGCATTCTTTAGAAATGTTGGCCCACATTGATAGGATAGTATCTAGCAGTTGATGGAGATTTGAGGGATGCACATCCAGGGCACGAAGCTCCCGTTCCACCACATCCCAAAGATGCTCTATTGGGTTGAGATCTGGTGACTGTGGGGGCCATTTTAGTACAGTGAACTCATTGTCATGTTCAAGAAACCAATTTGAAATGATTCGAGCTTTGTGACATGGTGCATTATCCTGCTGGAAGTAGCCATCAGAGGATGGGTACATGATGGTCATGAAGGGATGGACATGGTCAGAAACCATACTCAGGTAGCCCGTGGCATTTAAACGATGGCCAATTGGCACCAAGGGGCCTAAAGTGTGCCCAGAAAACATCCCCCACACTATTACACCACCACCAGCAGCCTGCACAGTGGTAACAAGGCATGATGGATACATGTTCTCATTCTGTTTACACCAAATTCGGACTCTACCATTTGAATGTCTCCTCCCCTACTGAACCATGTTCTGCTTCAATACTGTGGAATAATTCCTCCCTATCCTTTCGCTACACTTTCAATGATCTTTCCCTGAACTTCTATTGAGCAAAATATACGTTTTCAAGTCTTTCCTAGCACTGTCCATAATGCCTGCTGACGTCTCTCCCTGCACTAAGTACACTGGAAAATGGCTGAATCCAAGATGGCTGATGGTATTTATAGGGCTGTGACATCACAGGGTTGGCTGCTGATTGGTTGCATACATGGCATTGTGGGTGGTCCCTCATTCCCAGAGTTCCTTGCTCCATGTCCTAACGTGCAGCAACCACTTTAGGAAAAAATGCGATCTGTTTCGGTGCAGATTCGGTGTGAATCGAATAATTTCTGAAATTCGGATCGAATTCCACTTCGTCAGCTTCGATTCGCTCATATCAATTGTTGATTTATTCTTTTATATGGCCATAAAATTGATACATTTGTATGTTCCCTAACAATTACACTAACTATAATTGGTCGCATACAGTACCAATCATTGCTCTATGTAAATATAGCTAAACAATCAATATTCTTAGTTGATGCTCATTTCCAGGAGAAAACGTACCAGTGTAACTGGGCTCTTACTGTATATCTTTTGTGTCTTCTATTATAGTACATTGCAGTGATTATTCACCCTGATCAAAAAGTGATTTTTGGTGGAACAAAAGACCCCTGTGGCCTGTGCAGTCTGCAAAGAATTGGAATGGCTGATGGTCTGCGAAATGAACACTACTCACGGATAATTTGCGAGTTTCTACAAAAACATCTACAAATACCTCCTGACAGGCAAGTCTTGTGCACATTTTTATAATTACTGCATAAGGGGGAACAGTGACCCCAGAAAGCTGCTGAGCCACTGAGCCAGAACGTGAACTTGACTTCAATGCAGGAGTCAACACTGCAGGTGTTTGATAGGATCTAACAATAAAAGTCTGAAGGTCGTAAGGCTACTTTCACACTGGCGTTTTGGCTTTCCGTTTGTGAGATCCGTTCAGGGCTCTCACAAGCGGTCCAAAACAGATCAGTTTGCATTCTAATGCATTCTGAATGGAAAAGGATCCGCTCAGAATGCATCAGTTTTCCTCCGTTCCGTCTCCATTTCGCTTTCGAGGCAGACAACAAAACGCTGCTTGCAGCGTTTTGGTGTCCGTCTGACGAAACGGAGGCAATGAATGGGGAGCTCTTTGGAGCCATGTGAGGTATAGTGATACACGAGATGGCGATAGTGTTTCAAATCAAGATCAATTCATCCTACCTGGATGATGTTCCTCAATGGAGTGCCATTTAACTGTCTGTGTTCAGCAAAGTTTTTACCCTATTGGCCCCTCCTCTCAAAGATTTCCAGTGTGCAGCACGCATGTCTCTGAGATCAGCACTCAGGAATGAGGCCTTCTCAGCACAATGGGAGGTTGGGTATGTTATAGAACTATCCCTAGATCACTACATTACAAGGAATATCATTGCACAGAATATAGAAGGTAGTATTAAAGGGGACAGAACCAATCAGGACTTAATTAACCCCTTCAAGACCAAGCAAGTTTTCCACATAAGGACCAAGCCACATTTTGCAAATCTGACATGTGTCACTCTGTGTGGTAATATCTCTGGAACGCTTTTACTTAGCGATTCTAAGATTGTTTTCTCGTGACACATTGTACTTCATGTTAGTGGTAAATTTTAATCAATATATTTTACCTATATTTATAAAAAAAAATCTAAAATTTACAGAAAATGTTGAAAAATTCAAAATTTTTGAAATTTGAATGTCTCTGCTTTTAAAACAGATTGTGATACCTCATAAAATAGTTGTTACTGTACATTTCGGAGATGTCTACTTCATGTTGGCATCATTTTTGAAAATGTCATTTTATTTTTCAGGAAGTTAAAAGGCTTAGAATTTTAAAAGCAATTCTTAAAGTTTAAGAAAATTTCCAAAACCCACTCTTTAAGGACCAGTTCAGTTATGAAGTCACTTTGTGAGACTTACATAGTAGAAACCACCCATAAATGACCCCATTTTAGAAACTACACCCTTTCTAATTATTAAAAACTTTTACAAACTTTGCTAACCCTTTAGGTGTTCCACAAGAATGAAAGCAAAATTGAAGTTTTTTTGCAGATTTTCCATTTTAATCCCTGTAATACAGCAAGGGTTAACAGCCAAAGAAAACCCCGATTCTGCAGTTTACAGAATCACCCCATATGTGGTCGTAAACTGCTGTATGGGCAAACGGCAGGGTGCAGAGGGAAAGGAGCGCCATATGGATTTTGGAGGGCAGTTATCACTGGAATAATTTTAAGTTGCCATGTCACATTTGAAGACCCCCTGATGCACCCCTAGAGTAGAAACTCCCATTTTGTAAACTATAGGATGAGCTGACAGTTTTATTGGTACTATTTTGGGGTACATATGATTTTTTTATTGCTAGATATTACGTTTTTTGTGAGGCATGGTAACCAAAAAATGGCTGTTGTGGCACAGTTTTTGTTTTTTACGGAGTTCTCCTGACAGGATAGATCATGTGTTTTTATAGAGCAGGTTTATATGGACACGACAATACCAAATGTGTATTTTTGTTGTTTCAGTTTTACATAAAGCATTTTTGAAAACAAAAATAATGTTTTTGTGCCTTCATTTTCTGAAAGCTAAATTTCTTTTTTTTTTCTTTCTGCCGATCATCTTGTGCAGGGGCTTTTTTTTACATTTTTATTGGTACCATTTTTGGGTACATATAATTCTTTGATCATTCAATATGACACTTTTTTGGGTCAAGGTGACCAAAAAAATAGCTTTTTTGGCACAGTTTTTATTTATTTTATTTAGCAGCATTCACCTGCGGGGGTATATCATGTGATATTTTTATCGAGCAGGTCATTATGGACGTAGCAATACTGAATTTGTTTGTTTTTTATTTTTATTTCAGTTTTATACAATAAAAGCATTTGTGGGGAAAAAAATAATCAATTTTTTTTGTCACCATTTTCTGAAAGCTATATTTTTATTTTTCTGCCGATCGTCTTGAGTAGGTGCTCTTTTTTTGCGGAAAAGGTTTACGTTTTTATAGGTACAATGTTTTGGATACATAGAATTTTTTTAATCAATTAATATTACACTTTATGTGGCAAAGTGACCAAAAAAAAAAAATTGTTGTTTTGGCAGAGAGATTTTATTTTTTTATGGAATTTGCCTTAGGGTAAGATAATGTGATATTTTTATAGAGCAGGTTGTTACGGACACGGCAATACCTAATATGTCAACTTTTTTAATGTATTTCAGTTTTACACAAAAGCATTTTCTGAAAGCCATATATTTTTTATTTTTTGGACGATTGTCTCATATAGGGGGTGATTTTTTGCAGGAAGAGATGATGGTTTGATTGGTACTATTTTGGGTTGCATATGAATTTTTGATCACTTGGTATTATACTTTTTGTGATGAAAGGTGACAAAAAAATTGAATTTTTTGCACTTTTTTTAAGGCTTTTCACCTTAGGGGGTAAGTCATGTAATATTTTTATAGTGCAGGTCATTATGGATGTGGAGATATCTAATATGTCTACTTTTTTAAAATTTAAAAGGCATTTTTGGCACAGTTTTTATTTTTATTTTTTTACGGTGTTCATCTGAGGGTTAGATCATGGCAATACCTAGTATGTCTACTTTAAAATTTATTTTAGTTTTACACTATAAAAGCATTTTTGAAGAAAAAAATAAATCATGTTTTAGTGTCTCCATTTTCTGAAAGACATTATTTTTTTCTTTTGGGGTCTTATGTAGGGACTCAATTTTTGCAGGAAGAAATTACAGTTTGATTGGTTGAGGTACATACTGTATGTCTTTTTGATCGGTTTGTGTTACACTTTTTGTGATGTAAGGTGACAAAAAAATGGCACTTTTTACTCCGTATTTTTTTTTTTTTTTACAGCGTTCACCTGAGGTGGTATATTATGTGACATTTTTATAGATTATGTCATTACAGACACAGTGATACCTAATATGTCTGTTTTGTTTTTTGTTTTTTTTAAACACTATTTTATGGTGAGGGGGCTTTTATTTTTTTATATTTTCTTACTTGAAACGTTAATTTTTTTATTATAAAAAAACACTTTTTCCCTTTTTATCTTTGTGCCACTGTTGGACTTCAGCTTTTCAGGGTTTGATCCTTATTTCAATTTAGTACAATACATTCTGTATTGTACTGAATTGAACTGTCAGGTTCTTACACAGTAAGACGCTGACAGTTGCCTAGGAGACCCAGCCTGCAGGCTGGATCTCCTGGGCTTCCGTAGCTGGCAGGCTCTGATGCCTGTGTAAGGCATCGGAGGTGCCATGGAAACCATCGCCCCCCTGTCAGCGCAGCACGGGGGGGGGGGGGCGATAGAGTCAGAGGGAGCCTTCTCCCTCTGCAAACTCAGCTCGTGCTGTGGTCAGTGCTGACTGCGGCATGTGAAAGGGTTAACCACTGTATGCGGTGATGCCGGCGGATGCAGCAGGGGCCCAGCTATCAGTAACAGCCGGGCAGGTGCAGCTCCTGCACCCGCCCAATCACATCACATACATGCATGTGAGGAGGCGGCAAGAAGCCACATTCCCTCATGTACGTGACAATGCGTGAATGGGTTAAGTATGGAAAATACCCTTACAACACAACATGAATCATGGGATAACCCCTTTGATAAATAGAACAGTTTACCGCCATTATAAGTGCAGCACCACCAATATGACTCCCATGGCTACCTGTGTTGTCACCACTTACAGTATACATTCATGCACATGATATACATGACATTTCAGCCACAGTAGTGCAATTTTATTTCACCTCAGTGACAGAAAATCCACAGCGTATCTGCCACGTGTGAGCATCCTCCCAATGTGGGTCATTCGCAAAGTCTTTTTACGCCGGTCTATGTTTCCCCCCTGCACTGCCATAGAATTCGGGTAAATTAGGAGCACCTTTGGCAGTCCTTGTATAAGGAGCAGTTTTTCACAAACATTTACACCTGTTTTCAGCTGTACATGTTAGTACATTTTCCCAGGCCAATTTAACCACTTCAACCCCGCTAGCTGAAACCCCCTTAATGACCAGGCCACTTTTTACACTTCTGCACTACACTACTTTCACCGTTTATCGCTCGGTCATGCAACTTACCACCCAAATGAATTTTACCTCCTTTTCTTCTCACTAATAGAGCTTTCATTTGGTGGTATTTCATTGCTGCTGACATTTTAACTTTTTTTTATATTAAATCGAAATTTACCGAAATTTTTGCAACAAAACTAAATTTTTCACTTTTGGTTGTAAAATTTTTGAATTAAAACTACATTTCTATATAAATTTTTCTCAAAATTTATCGTTCTACATGTCTTTGATAAAAAAAAATGCAATAAGTGTATATTTATTGGTTTGGGTAAAAGTTATAGCATTTACAAACTATGGTACAAAAATGTGAATTTCCGCATTTTGAAGCAGCTCTGACTTTCTGAGCACCTGTCATGTTTCCTGAGGTTCTACAATGCCCAGACAGTAGAAACACCCCACAAATGACCCCATTTCGGAAAGTAGACACCCTAAGGAATTTGCTGATGGGCATAGTGAGTTCATGGAAGTTTTTATTCTTTGTCACAAGTTAGCGGAAAATTATTATTATAATTTTTTTTTTTTTTTCTTACAAAGTCTCATATTCTACTCACTTGTAACAAAAAATAAAATTTTACATGAACTAACCATAGCCCTCATGGAATACCTTGGGGTGTCTTCTTTCCAAAATGGGGTCACATGTGGGGTATTTATACTGCCCTGGCATTTTAGGGGCCCTAAACCGTGAGAAGTAGTTTGGAATCCAAATTCGTAAAAATGCCCTGTGAAATCCTGAAAGTACTCATTGGAAATTGGGCCCCTTTGCGCATCTTGGCTGCAAAAAAGTGTCACACATGTGGTATCGCCGTACTCAGAAGAAGTAGGGCAATGTGTTTTAGGGCGTATTTTTACATATACCCATGCTGGGTGAGAGAACTATCTCTCTAAAAGTCAACTTTTCCCATTTTTTTATACAAAGTTGTCATTATAGAGAGATATTTCTCTCACCCAGCATGATTATATGTAATAAGACACCCCAAAACACATTGCCCAACTTCTCCTGAGTACGGCGATACCACATGTGTGACACTTTTTTGCAGCCAAGATGCACAAAGGGGCCCAATTTTCTTTTAGGAGGGCATTTTTAGACATTTGGATTCCAGACTTCTTCTCACGCTTTAGGGCCCCTAAAATGCCAGGGCAGTATAAATACCCCACATGTGACCCCATTTTGCAAAGAAGACACCCCAAGGTATTCCGTGAGGGGCATGGCAAGTTCATAGTATTTTATTTTTTTTTGGCACAAGTTAGCGGAAATTTTTTATTTTTTTGTTTTTTCTCACAGTCTCCCTTTCCGCTAACTTGTGACAAACAATTCTATCTTTCATGGACTCACTATGCCACTCAGCGAATACCTTGGGGTGTCTTCTTTCCGAAATGGGGTCATTTGTGGGGTATTTATACTGCCCTGGCATTTTAGGGGCCCTAAATTTTTACGCATTTGGATTCCGTGAGGTGTATGGTGAGTTCATGTGAGATTTTATTTTTTGTCACAAGTTAGTGGAATATGAGACTTTGTAAGAAAAAAAAAAAGAAAAAAATATTTCCGCTAACTTGTGCCAAAAAATAAATAAATCTTCTATAAACTCGCCATGCCCCTCAAAAGTGATCTTTTTATAGCGCCGCAGCGATTTTACGGTGTTTTTGCAGTGATCGGAGAAAAAAAATTCTGTCACTGCGGTGAGGCGGACTGAACGCAAGTGTGCGCACAAGATCAAGCCTGATCGGGCGAACACTGCGTTTTTTGTAGAGCCTATAGAACATGTCCTATTCTTGTCCGCAAATGCGGACAAGAAAAGGCATTTTCTATATAGTTCTGGCAATGTGCGGATCCGCAAAATGCGGAAAGCACATTGCCGGTGTCCGTGTTTTGCAGATCCGCGGTGTCCGTGTTTTGCAGATCCGCAAAACACATACAGATGTCTGAATGGAGCCTTACAGGGGGGTGATCAATGACAGGCGGGTGATCAGGGAGTCTATATGGAGTGATCACCCCCATGACATTGATCACCCCCCTGTAAGGCTCCATTCAGACGTCCGTACGTGTTTTGCGGATCCGCAAAACACATACGGACTTCTGAATGGAGCCTTACAGGGGGGTGATCAATGACAGGGGGCGATCAGGGAGTCTATATGGGGTGATCACTCCCCTGTAAGGCTCCATTCAGACGTCCGTATGTTTTTTGCGAATCCGCGGATCCGCAAAACACATACGGACGTCTGAATGGAGCCTTACAGGGGGGTGATCAATGACAGACGGGGTGATCTATATAGGGTGATCACCCCCCTGTCATTGATCACCCCCCTGTAAGGCTCCATTCAGACGTCCGTATGTGTTTTGCAGATCCACGGATCCGCAAAACACATACAAACGTCTGAATGGAGCCTTACAGGGGGGTGATCAATGACAGGGGGGTGATCAGGGAGTCTATTATGGGGTGATCAGGGGTTAATAAGGGGTTAATAAGGTGTAGTGTAGTGGTGCTTGGCGCTACTTTACAGAGCTGCCTGTGTCCTTTGGTGGTCGATCCAAGCAAAAGGGACCACCAGAGGACCAGGTAGCAGGTATATTAGACACTGTTATGAAAACAGCATCTAATATACCTTTTAGGGGTTAAAAAAAAAATCGCATCTACAGCCTGCCAGCAAACGATCGCCACTGGTAGGCTGTAGATCAGCTAGTTTACCTGCCGATCCTGTGAACGCGCGCGCCTGTGTGCGCGCGTTCACAGGAAATCTCGCGTCTCGCGAGAGGACGCTTTGGCGCGTCCAGGAGGAATTACAGGGCCACCGCCAGGATGCGATCCTGCGTGCGGCGGTCCTGTACTGGTTAATATTGATTAAATGTGATGTCAGGTTGCATATTTAAACTTTAAAGAGCTATAATTTGGGAAAAAAAGAAATACTTTACATTTTTTGCACGAAATAAAACTAAAAAAGGAAACAAAAACCTAAAAAAAAAAATTATAAAAAAGACCAACATGTCACATAAAAAGGCTAGGTATGATAAATTCCACCCTAAATCACAAAATTCTAGTCATTAAAGGGGTTATCCGGTAACAGATATTGATGACCAATCCTAAGTATAGGTGATCAATATGAGATCAGCAGGGGTCCGACACTTAGGACCCTTGCCAATTAGCTGTTAGAAGAGGTCAGGCACTCATTGAGTGCCATAGCCTCTTCCTAGGCCATGTGACGTTACCGTACATTGGTCACATGGCAAAGTTGCAACTCAGCCCCATAGATGTGAATGTCGTTTTTTTATAAAAGTCGTTTTTCAGCAAAACTACTGGACAGGTTACAGTATAGAACAGCAAAGCCAATTCAAGGTAATCTGTGGAGCATGGCTGGTTTAAAATCTGAATTTGTGTCATGAGAGGTGACAGAATCCCTTTAAAGCACTGTGCTTGAAAAGCTGCCGGGAGATGGCTGCACTCCCAGAGTACAGCGGCTCCCTGAAACAGCTGATCGACGGGGGTGCCATAACTCAGCTAAGCCACGCCCCCTGTAGAAGGGAAAAAAGTACAGGAAGAATGTAGGGTTAACTGTGGGTGGGGGGAATGGCTTCTCTCCCCCTCAGTCAGAGACTGACATGTCCGCGGGCTCCAGGCCCTGCACCAGACGGAGGACAGGGAGCCAAAAAACTGGACGTCTGGTTACCCTACTGTCGCCTGACCAGTGTCGCCGTGTGGTCCTACCCTTATGGAGAAACAAATAACCACAAAGCTAGTTAAAATACATCACCTACACCTGTTTCAGTGCTGCTTCTGAACCATGCAGTCCTATGCAGGAGCGTGGTTTGCGTTGGTTTATCAAACTTGTTTGTTTTGTAAAACTCTTAAAATGATCATTAATGGCTACAGTCAGAGGGAGTCATTTATTAAGGCCGCCCTTTATTAACAATATTTTTCATTTATTTTATGTCTGGCATCGCTACCGGAAGAGGCGCCTTATTTTTGACGGGTCATGCACCTCTTCATAAATTAGGTGCATCTATGGGAGTCCTTGCACCTGCCAGAAAATCTACACCAGCCACGTAGTCTTTCAGAAACATTTACGCATTTTTCCTGGCGTAAAATCAGTAAATATGCCGAGGCCCCAGTCCTGGCCCTTGCCACTCCTACGTTTAAAAAGTTGCAAAAAAAAAGGAGCCTTCCAACAATTTTACACCAAAAAGATACATAAAACTTCATAAATGACCCCCAGTCAAGCTGTATTTCCGCTCCTGTAGGATTGAGCGAATTTATGACGAGGTGTGTGCTTTGTCATAAAGTAGGCACACCACCAGCAGTCCTTACTCCAGGAGTAAAAAATTATTCCAACCCCTGTTTTAAGGCGTAACTGTTCGTAAATGTGCCGTGCCTGATGTTCCAACCCCTGCCTCACCCAGGTTATGAACACGGTGTAAAAAACATTTTAAAAAAACTGTGCGACAAAATATTCTCCCACATACATTAAAAAAAAGTTGCAAAACAGGTCTTGCGAATAACTTTATGCCAAAACCAAGCATAAAATGATAGTAAATGACCGGCAAAGTCTTTTGTGACTGTCAGAAACCTATTTGAGAAAGTATATTAGATATTCATGTTACTGCAGCATGTAATAAGTATCACTAGAGAAGTGGTCAGCATGTTTTACACTAAAGATCCAGTACGGACAGGATAGGGACAGTGTAAAAACTCTATAAAACTCTATTTATTGTACAGTCATGGCCAAAAGTTTTGAGAATGACACAAATATTAGTTTTCACAAAGTTTGCTGCTAAACTGCTTTTAGATCTTTGTTTCAGTTGTTTCTGTGATGTAGCGAAATACAATTACACGCACTTCATACGTTTCAAAGGCTTTTATCGACAATTACATGACATTTATGCAAAGAGTCAGTATTTGCAGTGTTGGCCCTTCTTTTTCAGGACCTCTGCAATTCGACTGGGCATGCTCCCAATCAACTTCTGGGCCAATTCCTGACTGATAGCAACCCATTCTTTCTTAATCACTTCTTAGAGTTTGTCAGAATTAGTGGGTTTTTGTTTGTCCACCCGCCTCTTGAGGATTGACCACAAGTTCTCAATGGGATTAAGATCTGGGGAGTTTCCAGGCCATGGACCCAAAATGTCAATGTTTTGGTCCCCGGGCCACTTAGTTATCACTTTTGCCTTATGGCACGGTGCTCCATCGTGCTGGAAAATGCATTGTTCACCAAAGTGTTGTTGGATTGTTGGAAGAAGTTGCTGTTGGAGGGTGTTTTGGTACCATTCTTTATTCATAGCTGTGTTTTGGGGCAAAATTGTGAGTGAGCCCACTCCCTTGGATGAGAAGCAACCCCACACATGAATGGTCTCAGGATGCTTTACTGTTGGCATGACACAGGACTGATGGTAGCGCTCACCTTTTCTTCTCCGGACATGCCTTTTTCCAGATGCCCCAAACAATCGGAAAGAGGTTTCATCGGAGAATATGACTTTGCCCCAGTCCTCAGCAGTCCATTCACCATATTTTCTGCAGAAGATCAATCTGTCCCTGATGTTTTTTTTTGGAGAGAAGTGGCTTCTTTGCTGCCCTTCTTGACACCAGGCCATCTTCCAAAAGTCTTCGCCTCACTGTGCATGCAGATGCGCTCACACCTGCCTGCTGCCATTCCTGAGCAAGCTCTGCACTGGTGGCACTCCGATCCCGCAGCTGAATCCTCTTTAGGAGACGATCCTGGCGCTTGCTGGACTTTCTTGGATGCCCTGAAGCCTTCTTAACAAGAATTGAACCTCTTTCCTTGAAGTTCTTGATGATCCTATAAATTGTTGATTGAGGTGCAATCTTAGTAGCCACAATATCCTTGCCTGTGAAGCCATTTTTATGCAACACAATGATGGCTGCACACTTTTCTTTGCAGGTCACCATGGTTAACAATGGAAGAACAATGATTTCAAGCATCACCCTCCTTTTAACAGGTCAAGTCTGCCATTTTAACCCAATCAGCCTGACATAATGATCTCCAGCCTTGTGCTTGTCAACATTCTCACCTGAGTTAACAAGACGATTACTGAAATGATCTCAGCAGGTCATTTAATGACAGCAATGAAATGCAGTTTTTTTGGGGATTAAGTTCATTTTCATGGAAAAGAAAGACTATGCAATTCATCTGATCACTCTTCATAACATTCTGGAGTATATGCAAATTGCTATTATAAAAACTTAAGCAGCAACTTTTCCAATTTCCAATATTTATGTAATTCTCAAAACTTTGGCCATGACTGTACTTGGATGCTGTGATCTGGATGCTGGTAAATGGATGGCCTAATTAGGCTCACAGGGTTTTATGAGGCAAGAAAATCTGCAGAATTGTTGCGGATTTTCTGGTGTGAAGTATGGTGCAAATTGGTGAAGATTTCCTGCATGAATCTCTCCATTCAATTCAATGGCAAACTGATTCTGCAGCAGAAAACGTTGCGGAAAAATCCACAACAAAATCCGCACATTGGAGGGACAGTCCCTACTTTTGACCTAAGTTGATCTGAGGTATAGAATTGCAGTATTATATTTACAATATTGATGCAGAAAGTGTTTGTTTCCTATCTGTATATTAGAGCCTATCTTGTATGTTATTTCATTATTTCATGCAATTTGAAGTTGGAAATACTTTTTAGCTATTGTGTAAAAGAGTATAATGTAAAAGTGTATAAATCTGCAGGCAAAAATGGATCTTTCACATAGTGAACCCAAAGTGTCCCTTTTTGACTGTCCAAAAAGTTGGGAGGTATGTGTACCCATGAAACTAGCTGACTTGCGCTAGCTAACTGAAGACATCTGTGTTGATCCTGTGTTCTTATGTGCCATATTGCTGAGAAAAATGATGTTTTAATATATGCAAATGAGTCTCTAGTGGCAGAGAGAGCAGAGCCTCTAGTGGCAACCATTGCTCGTAGAGTCTCATTCGCATATATTAAAACGTAATTTCTCTCAGCAGTGAAGGACACATATGAACATGAGACTAACACAGATGCCTTCAGCTGTCGAGTGCACGTGGTACAGGTCAGCCAGTGTCATAGGTGCAGATGCGGCGATGCCCTTTAAGGGTACACAGATTTTAGTAGCAGTTTTTGAGCCAAAGCCAGAAATGTCTATGGGGAATATAAGAACTTCTTTGCTAAAAAAAAAAAAAAAAAAGCTTGGTTTTTACTTGTTAAAGAAATGGCAAACAAAATGCATGTGTGTAGGAAACCTTACCCTATCTAATGTTGTAGGGATATTGTCACATCAACTTGTATAGTTGTTTTCATGTGGTTTCCATTGTCTTTTTCAGGGTTTACATCAACTTCATTGACATTATTGGAGCTAATGTTGGCTGGAACAGTAGTACCCTTGCTGGATTTGAAAATAAAAGTGGGAATACAAAGGTGTAATCGTAGCTATTTGTAGCTATAATGTACCTGAATGCTTCATCTGATTATATTGTACTTTATTCAATAAATAATCAAGATAAACAACAGTCATTCATTCAATCATTTTATGCATGGATCACAATTACAAGGTTTATATATAATTGAATTTTCGCAAATATACACTTCATTTAAAATTAGTTCAGTGGCACACCATTACCATAGCCAAGAAATTCCCAGTGTAATAATTAAACATTTTTGGCCTAAATGGCCATCAGACACTGGAATGCTGTACTATGCGTTAAGTAAGGCTCTGAACAAAAGGGCCTTAGACTAAGACCCCTTTCACACAGGCGAGAATTCCCCGCAGGTGTAATGCGTGAGGTGAACGCCCCCATTCACTTCAATGGGGCTGTGCACATGAGTGGTAATTTTCAAGCATCACTTGTGCGTTGCGTGAAAATCGCAGCAAGCTCTTTATTGTGCGTTTTTCATGCAACGCAGGCCCCATAAAAGTGAATTGGGCTGCGTGAAAATCGCAAGCATTCGCAAGCAAGTGCGGATGCGGTGCGATTTTCACACATGGTTGCTAGGAAACGATCAGGATGGGGACCCGACCTTTATTATTTTCCCTTATAACATGGTTATAAAGGACAAAAATAGCATTCTTAATACAGAATGCTTAGTAAATGAGGGATGGAGGGGTTAAAAAATGATAATAATTAAACTCACCTCATCCACTTGTTCGCGCAGCCCAGCTTGTCTTCTTTCTTCTTCTTTGAGAACCTGGGAAAAAAGGACCTTTGGTGACGTCACTGCGCTCATCACATGGTGTGATGGACCATGTGACGAGTGCAGTGATGTCATCAAAGGTCCTTTAGCCAGGTCCTGAAGAAAGAAGAAAGAGATCCGCTATGCGACCAAGTGGATGGGGTGAGTTAAATTTGTTTATTATTTTTAACCCCTCAATGGACATTTTACTAAGCATTCTGTATTAAGAATGCTATTATTTTCCCTTATAACCATGTTAAGCTACTTTCACATTAGCGTTCGGGGCTCCGCTTGTGAGTTCCGTTTGAAGGCTCTCACAAGCAGCCCCGAACGCATCCGTACTGCCCTAATGCATTCTGACTGGATGCGGATCCGCTCAGAATGCATCAGTCTGGCAGCGTTTGGCCTCCGCTCCGCTCAGCAGGCGGACACCTGAACGCTGCTTGCAGCGTTCGGGTGTCCGCCTGGCCGTGCGGAGGCAAACGGATCCGTCCAGACTTACAATTTAAGTCCACGGGGACGGATCCGTTTGAAGTTGACACAATATGGCTCAATTTTCAAACGGATCCGTCCCCCATTGACTTTCAATGTAAAGTCTGGACGGATCCATCTGAGCTACTTTCACACTTAGAATTTTTTCTAAACTATAATGCAGACGGATCCGTTCTGAACGGATCCCATCGTCTGCATTATATGAGCGGATCCGTCTTTGCAGACCCCAGACGGATCCGCTCTGAACGCAAGTGTGAAAGTAGCCTTATAAGGGAAAATATTAAAATCTACAGAACACCTAACCCAAACCTGAACTTCTGGGAAGAAGTCCGGGTCTGGGTACCAAACATGCCGATTTTTCTCACGCGCATGCAAACGCATTAAAACGCTTTGCACTCGTGTGGAAAAATCGTGCATTTTCCCGCAACGCACCCGAATCTTGTCCGGCCATCACATGCGACGCCAGTGTGAAAGAGGCCTAATGGAATGGCACTCATTGGGCATATTTACGAAGACCGGCTTTTTACACCGGTCTTAGTTTTACCCTCTGTGCTGCCATAAGAATTGTCTAATTAATGGCGAGGCGAGCACCTCATCATAAATTAGGTGCATCTTTGGCAGTCTGTGCGCCTGGCGTAAAAACTATGCCAGCCAGGTTTTTCACAAATATTTGCACCAGGGGTAAGGGCTCATGCACTCGTGCATGTGTTTCCCGTGCTGCCGACCAGCAGGTCCACAATATACAGTCACTGGCCGTGTGCACTCCAAATCATGGTTGCGGACCCATTGACTTGAATGAGTCCGCAAGATACAGAGCGGATTGGTGGCACAGATCGGAAGCACTACAAAGCGCTTCTGTGGGATTTCGGTCCATGCATCCGCACTGGAAAAAAATAGAACATTTTTTTTGCAGTGTGGAATATATCGTGAGGATCCGCAAACGGCTTGCACTCGGCTGGTACTCATGTATTGCAGACCGCTACTTGCGGTCCACAGCATGGGACACACACACTCATGTGCATAAGCCCTAAGGCTAGGCCTATACGGCGACATTTATTATAATGATAGTAAATGGTGTTGCACTACGACATGCTGCAACGTGAAAGTCGCACAGAAATCCAACTTAGATAGATTTTTTGTGACTGTCGTGTCGCAATCACAGCATGTTGCATGTCACAGTGCAACACCATTGACTATCATGATAAAAAATGTTGTGCGACAAAAAGACGCACGACACATGTCACCATGTAGCCCTATTGCTGGGGCTGGAGTCCTAGCCCCAGCACTGCCCCTGACACTCTCACACTCCGCCTCCATTCCGCCCAACTGGTGAACATGTTGCAAAACTGGCTTAGAAAAGGGGACTTGTGACTAAAATAATTACAAGTCCCATAATGTGCCCTTTTGTCTACCCTTGTTGGTTAATCATGCTGCAGCCTCTCTCACTTATTCATTTGCACAGCATGAACCATGGAAAACGGGGACTATCTGATAGTTACAGTCTCTCACAGAGGGCAAAAACTTGTTGGTTACATACAGTATAACAGCGCAGAGTTGGGCAGTTACACACATACAGTAGTGAGGCATAGAGTTATCAACAGCAATGGAAATTGCTGTTTGCAGAGTAACTCCACAGGTGGTTACCAACAATAACAGGACCACCTCTACACTCCATAGGCAGTTGTGTAGTGCCGTGAAACAAGGGTACTTTGGAGTCTGGATGTTTGTGGAAACTTTCACCCTATTGCTGTTATATAAAGCCAGCAACTCCCTACTTTATTGCACCTTAAAGGGTTATCTTGCACTATGATTTATGTTGTTGTTACACAACATTTTACTGTATTATATTGTTGAACTGCATTTTATATGTTTATTGTAATCTATCCTGTTCATTTGCACAGTTAGGGCACATCATTTTTTTTCCAGTTGATTCTCTGCATATTTGCCAGAATGCGGCTGGATCTCCGCCGATCCCCATTATAGATAATGGGGCCAAACCGATACTTTCAAGCTTCCAGGAATGCCAGAATGCAGAGATTTCCGACAGGCTGTTCCTGCAGGATCTCTACTGCTTGTGCGAAACTAGCCTCAAGCCTCCATCACAAATCAGTGTTTTGGTCAGTGATTTCAATCAATGATTGTGAGCCAAAACCAGGTGTGGCGGCTACATAGAGATAAAGTATAAGTTCTCATGCACACGACAGCTGGCCCCTAAATAGAACAGTACTATCCTTGTCCATAATGCGGACAATTATAGGACGTGTTCTATTTATTTATTTTTGCGTGAATCCACATCCGGAAACGGAATGCACACAGAGTAACTTCCGTTTTTTTTTGTAGACCCATTGAAATTAATGGTTCCACATATGGACACGGAAAAAAAATAAGTTTGTGTGCATCAGCCCTAAAAGAAAGGTCTGCACCTGTTCGGTCTTTAGATCTGCACCTATTTTTGGCTCAAAATTAGTGTTTAGCAAACTTCTGTTTTCAAGTTCAGCGTACGCCAAACTTGAAAACAGAAGTTCGCTCATTCCTACTCAAAATCACCTATGGAAATAACTGACCGAACACCGACTTTAATTTAAGGCTTTAATTCCCCAAATCTTCCACTAGAAGCTTCTGGATCAGTTGGAAACTGTATAAAAGTCAAGCAGTCAGAGCCCCTAGATGTCTGCAGATAGAAACCAGTGTTTAGTAGGAGAGACTCTGCCAGACTGCACGGGTGACCAGAAGACGCTAAGACGGGTATACCCTGCTGCCAACTGAGCTGCAGACGCTAGGCCACCAGCCCTTTGGCCAGACGCCAGAGTAGTAGCTTTCTGAAAAAGAGACAGCTAGTTCAGGCCTCTCATCAGCACAGAACCTTCACCTGGCAGGAAAGAGATTGGAGAATCCAGATCAATGCATCGCCTGTATTGTTTTGCACTTGAGTTCCTCCACTTAGGCTGAGTTCACACGGGCGAGATTTCCGCGCGGGTGCAATGCGGTAGGTGAACGTATTGCACCCGCACTGAATCCGGCACCATTCATTTCTATGGGGCTGTGCACATGAGCGATTTTTTTCACGCATCACTTCTGCAATGCTTTAAAATCGCAGCATGCTCTATATTCTGCGTTTGTAACGCAGGACAGGCCCCATAGAAATGAATGGGGCTGAGTGAAAATCGCAAGCATCCGCAAGCAAGTGCGGATGCGGTGCGATTTTCACTCATGGTTGCTAGGTGACAGTCTATTCACTGTATTATTTTCTCTTATAACATGGTTATAAGGGAAAATAATAGCATTCTGAATACAGAATGCTTAGTACAAGGGCAATTGAGGGTTAAAAAAATAAAAAATAAATTAACTCACCTTGTCCTCTTCATCGCGCAGTTCCCGGTCTCTTCTGATGAGCTGTCGGCTAAAGGACCTTTGGTGACGTCAGATCACATGCTCCAATCACATGGTACATCACCACGGTGATGTACCATGTGATTGGAGCATGTGATCTGACGTCACCAAAGGTCCTTTAGCCGACAGCTCATCAGAAGAGACCGGGAACTGCGCGATGAAGAGGACAAGGTGAGTTAATTTATTTTTTATTTTTTTAACCCTCAATTGCCCTTGTACTAAGCATTCTGTATTCAGAATGCTATTATTTTCCCTTATAACCATGTTATAAGGGAAAATAATACAATCTACACTACAACTAATCCAAACCTGAACTTCTGTGAAGAAGTTCGGGTCTGGGTACCACAGTCGGTTTTTTATCACGCGAGTGCAAAACACATTGCACCCGCGTGATAAACACTGAACATCGGAACGCAATCGCAGTCAAAACTGACTGCAATTGCGTACCCAATCGCGCGGGTTTGCCGCAATACACCGGGACGCATCCGGACCTAATCCGGACACGCCTGTGTGAACTCAGCCTTAGGCTGCGTTCACACGGGCGAGATTTCCGCGCGGGTGCAATGCAGTAGGTGAACGTATTGCACCCGCACTGAATCCTGACCCATTCATTTCAATGGGGCTGTGTACATGAGCGTTTTTTTTCACGCATCACTTCTGCAATGCTCTGAAATCGCAGCATGTTCTATATTCTGCGTTTTTCACGCAGCCCTGGCTCCATAGAAGTGAATGGGGCTGCGTGAATAACGCATTGCATCTGCAAACAAGTGCGGGTACGATGCGTTTTTCACTGATGGTTGCTAGGAGATGTTGTTTGTAAACCTTCAGTTTTTTATCACGCGCGTGAAAAACGCATCAAAACGCATTGTACCCGCGCGGAAAAAACTGAACAACTAAACGCAATCGCAGACAAAACTGACTGAACTTGCTTGCAAAATGGTGCAAGTTTAACTGAACGCACCCTGAACGCATCCGGACCTAATCTGTCACGCTCGTGTGAACTCAGCCTAAGGCCCCTTTCACACGGGCGAGATTTCCGTGCGGGTGCGATGCGTGAGTTGAACGCATTGCACCCGCACTGAATCCTGACCCATTCATTTCTATGGGGCTGTTCACATGAGCGGTGATTTTCACGCATCACTTATGCGTTGCGTGAAAATCGCAGCATGTTCTATATTCTGCGTTTTTCACGTAACGCAGGCCCCATAGAAATGAATGGGGTTGCGTGAAAATCGCAAGCATCCGCAAGCAAGTGCGGATGCGGTGCTATTTTCACGCATGGGTTCTAGGTGACAGTCTATTCACTGTATTATTTTCCCTTATAACATGGTTATAAGGGAAAATAATAGCATTCTGACTACAGAATGCTTAGTATAATGGTGCTGGGAGGGTTAAAAAAAATAAAAAAGTTAACTCACCTTATCCCCATGATCGCCTAGTTCCCGGTCGGTCTCTTCTTTAGCTGTGGCTAAAGGACCTTTGGTGATGTCAGATCACATGCTCCATCACCATGGTGATGGACCATGTGATTGGAGCATGTGATCTGACATCACCAAAGGTCATTCAGCCCAAGCCCACAGCTAAAGAAGAGACCGACCGGGAACTACACGATCATGGGGATAAGGTGAGTTAACGTTTTTTTTTTTTTTTAACCCTTCCAGCACTATTATACTAAGCATTCTGTATTCAGAATGCTATTATTTTCCCTTATAACCATGTTATAAGGGAAAATAATAGAATCTTCAGAACATCAATCCCAAGCCCGAACTTCTGTGAAGAAGTTCGGGTTTGGGTACCAAACATGCGCGATTTTTCTCACGCGAGTGCAAAACGCATTACAATGTTTTGCACTCGCGCGGAAAAATCGCGGGTGTTTCCGCAACGCACCCGCACATTTTTCCGCAACGCCCGTGTGAAAGGGGCCTAAGGCTCCATTCACACGTCCGCAAATGGGTCCGCATCCTATGGGGACGGAATAGATGCGGACAGCACACAGTGTGCTGTCCGCATCCGCATTTGCGGAGCGCGGCCCCGATCTTCGGGTCCGCAGCTCTGCAAAAGATAGAACATGTCCTATTCTTGTCCACAGCTGCGCACAAGAATAGTTATTTCTATAGGGGGTGCCGGGCGGGTGTGTTGCGGATCCGCAATTTGCGGGTCCGCAACACACCACGGACATGTGAATGGAGCCTAAAGAAGCACACTGGAGAACTGCAAACCCTGACTCTCTGGAGTTAATTTCCAATGGGGTACACCACACCTTACCATCCTCTCCAGACAACAACAACACGTGGTGACACCTGAACGTTTTCTGGGAGATCTAGAACAGTGTTGGGGCCACCTTAAACCCGCTCACTGCAGTTGCCATTTGCAACAGGACACTTTCTTGATACAGGCTATAGTGCAGCTCATGATAGACTTTAGCACTATACAAATTCCTCAGTGCACTCATACCAGGAGGTTGTATATGACGATCTCTGGTAACAGTAAATTTTGGGTATCTGGCTCAGGAGCACCCTCATTACAGTCTCTAGGCCAGAAGTGGAACTGCTTGCAATATACAGGAAGGCCTCTGCTCCCAAAGCAAATGCTCTTTCCAAGAGACCCATTTAGCTACACTAGTCCAGAGCAGGTCCACAGTGAAGGCAGCCAAACAGCGTCATTGGATCTCATCATCATCATGACTCCGTGGTAGCGGAGTCCATAACTTAATTCTTAGATAACCCAAACCAGAACCTCGTACACCTTACTTGATGACACAAGTTCGCTCAACACTAATCATGACTCCTCTCAGCAGGCCTAACTCCAACCATGGATCCTCCTTACAGTTGACTAATTAATGGCAGGTGCAACATGGCTTTGCAGCATTCTGGAAAATGGCCCCCTTGGACTATCATCTCTAAGCTCCTCCTTTTTAAACCCTAGCCACTCCTCGGAAAAAACTCTGCATCCGCACATGTAACTCCAAGGTCAGCCTATAGCCCACTGCTACACAGTGTGATGATTACAATAAAATGTCGACACGGTTTGACAGTTGCAGTCTCATAATCCCTTTGTGCCCCCTGACGTGATAGAACATCTGTGGGGCACGAGAGGTGTATGGAGAAGGGGTCATCAGATGATCGTACTATATATGCACTGTGGATATAGCACTGGGTATATCACAGGGGCACTGTGAATAACTTTTAACCTGGGGGTGGACTGGGAACTTAAAGTGTCCCATGTTGTAGGTAGGTTCAACTTGACAGAAGGCAGGAGCAACATAGGCAGAGACAACAGAAGAAGTCGGGGCCAGCAATACCTTAGTGTAGCACAAAATACAGTCCCAGAAGTACCAAATACCACATTGCAGCGCAAAATACTGCCGCTCCCTCCACAGTATACAACTATATCACCTTCCTGAGTTTAATTCAGTAGGGCACCTGCGGCCGCTGGCCAAGTGCATAAGTACCTGATGCTTCTAGCATTAATTAAGGCCGCATGCACAGGCCGTTGTTTGGGTCCTCATCCGTGCCAATGCGGACACACTCCGTGTGCTGTACGCATCTGTTGCTCTGTTCCGCAAAAAAATGACCTATTCTTGTCTATTTTGTGGACAAGAAAAGGCATTTCTATTATGGACGGCACGTTACGTTCCAAAAATTGCGGCACACACAGGCAGCAACAGTGTTTTATGGATCTGCAATTTACGGACTGCAAAACACGGCGCAGTCGTGTGCATGAGGCCTAATGCTGGGAGGATCAGATTGTTATGCATCCAGCTGGAGGTGTGGAGAGGGCTCAGTTGGCCCCCTGGGCATCGACCCATTGGTAAATTTCCCTGAACAAACGAAACAGAACCGTGCAAAGCTCATGCACACGACCGTTGTTTGGGTCCGCATCCGAGCGGCTCAGATGGGGACCCATTCACTTCAAAGGGGCCGCAAAAGATGCGGACAGCACTCCGTTCCGCGGCACCATTAAAAAAAATATAACATGTCCTATTCTTGTCCGCACAAGAATAGGCATTTATATTGCCGGCGCCCGTTCCGCAAACTGCGGAAGGCAACACGGGAGGCTTCTGTTTTTTGCGGATCCGCAGTTTGCGGACTGCAAAAAACGGCACGGCCGTGTGCATGAGGCCTTATTCTGCTAGTGTGTACATATGTTGAAGGATCACTCTCTTAAGCAGGGCGGCAATGGCAGATTCCTCATCAGACAACGGGGTTATTGTGAGCACTTCAGCACCAGCACAAACATAAACATCACAAAATAAACATCTGCTCGTCTGGGCTCTACCTAATACATGTGTCATCACTATCTCACCTATAGCGTGTAGTCCCTCCTGACTAAGGCCTCATGCACACGGCCGTTGTTGTGGTCCGCATTCGAGCCACATTTTTTGCGACTCGGGTGCGGACCCATTCACTTCAATGGGGCCGCAAAATATGCGGACAGCACTCCGTGTGCTGTCCGCATCCATTGCCCCGTTCCGTGGCCCTGCAAAAAAAAATATAGCATGTCCTATTCTTGTCCATTTTGCGGACAAGAATAGGCATTTCTACAATGGGCCCCCCGTTCCATTCCACAAATTGCGGAAGGCACGCGGGCGGCTTTTGTTTTTTGCAGACCGCAAAAAACGGAACGGTCGTGTACATGTAGCCTAAGACCTCACATGCTTTCCCCCCTCTCTAGGGTCACTTTCTCTAGGCATTTTCTATTAAGTGCCGGCGACGTGCGGTCCGCAAAATGCGGAACGCACATCGCCGATGTCCGTGTTTTGCGGATACGTGGATCCGCAAAACACACACGTCCGCAAAATGGGTCAATTTTGCAGAACAGGTGCAGACCTATTTATTTTCAATGGGGCCGGAATGTGCTGTCCGCATCCGCATTTGCAGATCCGCACTTCCGCATCCGTTCTCGAAAAAAAATAGAACTTGTCCTATTCTTGTCCGCAACTGTGGACAAGATAAGGCATTTTCTATTATAGTGCCAGCGATGTGGGATCCGCAAATTGCAGAATACACATTGCCAGTGTTTTGCAGATCTACAATTTGCGGATCCGCAGAACACTTACGGACGTGTGAATGGACCCCTAGGGTTCTTTCACACTAGCGTTTTTCTTTTCTGGCAGTGAGTTCCGTCCTATGGGCTCTATAACACAAAAGACTGATCAGTTTTATCCTAATGCATTCTGAATGGAGAGCAATCCGTTCAGGATGCATCAGGATGTCTTCAGTTCCATCATTTTGACTGATCAGGACAGAGATAAAACCGCAGCATGCTACGGTTTTATCTCCGGCCCAAAAATCTGAACACTTGCCTGAATGCCGGCATGTTTTTCCATAGGAATGTATTAGTGCCGGCATGTGCAATGCCGAATCCATCGAAACTGATCCGTTTACCCGTATGACAAACGGACAGACGGATCCGTCCACAAATGCTGTCCGGTTGCATGCAGATTGCCTGATCTGGCAGGCAGTTCCGGCGACGGAACTGCTTGCCGGATCACTCTGCTGCAAGTGTGAAAGTACCCTTAAACTGAAAAACCTGGTGAGATACACACCCCCAGCACACCTCTACCGTGCACTATACTGTACACATTACCACCATATATATATACACTGAACAAAAATATAAACGCAACACTTTCGGTTTTGCTCCCAGTTTGCATGAGCTGAACTCAAAGATCTGAAACATTTTCTACATACACAGAAGACCCATTACTCTCAAATATTGTTCACAAATCTGTCTAAATCTGTGTTAAGCCTCATGCTTAAGTGCTGCTGTACAGTAATACACTTATATGATCTATACGAGTGTATTACTGTACAGCAGCGGTTGCACGAAGCGCACGGCGTCATATCAACCAATGATGCCGCGCACTCCAGCACTCAGCAGGAATCCAGGCCGGTATCTCACGGCCCGTGTTCCACGGATGTGTGCATGAGGCTTTAGTGAGCACTTCTCCTTTGCTGAGATAATCCATCCCACCTCACAGGTGTGGCATATCAAGGTGCTGATAAGACAGCATGAATATTTCACAGGTGTGCCTTAGACTGCCCACAATGAAAGTCCACTCTGAAATGTGCAATTTGATCACACAGCACAATGCCACAGATGTCGCAACGTTTGGGGGGAGAGTGTAATTGGCATGCTAACTGCAGGAATGTCTACCAGAGCTGTTGCCCGTGCAATAAATATTCATTTCTCTACCATAAGCCGTCTCCAAAGGCGTTTCAGAGAATTTGGCAGTACATCCAACCGGCCTCACAACCGCAGACCACGTGTAACCACACCAGCCCAGGACCTCCACATCCAGCATGTTCACCTCCATGATCGTCTGAGACCAGCCACCCGGACAGCTGCAGCAACAATCGGTTTGCATAACCAAAGAATTTCAGCAGAAACTGTCACAAACCGTCTCAGGGAATATGATCTGCATGCTCGTCGTCCTCATCAGGGTCTGGACCTGACTGCAGTTCATCGTCGTAACCGACTTGAGTGGGCAAATGCTCACATTCAATGACGTCTGGCACGTTGGAGAGGCGTTCTGTTCACGGATGAGTCACAGTTTTCACTGTTCAGGGCAGAAGGCAAACAGCGTGTGTGGCGTTCTATGGGTGAGCGGTTTGCTGATGTCAACGTTGTGGATCAAGTGGTCCATGGTGTCGGTGGGGTTAAGGTATTGGAAGGCGTATGTTATGGACAGCGAACAGAGGTGCATTTTATTGATGGCATTTTGAATGCACAGAGATACCGTGACGAGATCCTAAGGATCATTGTTGTGCCATTCATCCACGACCATCACCTCATGCTGCAGCATGATAATGCACGGCCCCATATTGCAAGGATCTGTACATAATAACTGGAAGCTGAAAACATCCAGTTCTTGCATGGCCAGCATACTCACCGGCATGTCGCCCATTGAGCATGTTTGGGATGCTCTGGATCGGCGTATACGACAGCGTGTTCCAGTTCCTACCAATATTCAGCAAATTCGCACGGCTATTGAAGAGGAGTGGGCCAACATTCCACAGGCCACAATCAACAACCTGATCAACTCTATGCGACGGATATGTGTTGCACTGCGTGAGGCAAATGGTGGCCATACCAAATACTGACTGGTTTTCTGGCCCCACCCCCAGTAAGGCAAAACTGTGCACATTTCAGAGTGTCCTTTTATTGTGGGCAGTCTAAGGCACACCTGAGCAATATTCATGCTGTCTAATCAGCACCTTGATATGCCACACCTGTGAGGTGGGATGGATTATCTCGGCAAAGGAGAAGTGCTCACTAACACAGATTTAGACAGATTTGTGAACAATATTTGAGAGTAATGGGTCTTTTGTGTATGTAGAAAATGTTTCAGATCTTTGAGTTCAGCTCATGCAAAATGGGAGCAAAACCGAAAGTGTTGCGTTTATATTTTTGTTCAGTATATATATATAATGCCCCTCTGTAAGTAGCGTAGATAATGCTCCCCTGGCAGTGCATTATATATATATAATTCCCTCCTGTAGTGCCAGCATATAATGGCCCTCCCTTGTAGTGCCAGTAATTAATGTAATCGCAAACTCTTGTGCCATTCTACTGCCTCATAGGCTTCAAGCCTATTGACCTGAGGGTATGAGGCTAAATGGTCTCATAAGTAGAGATGTCGCAACCATAAAATTTTCCATTCGCGAACGGCGAACGCGAATTTCCACAAATGTTCGCGAACGTGCGAACCGCAATAGACTTCAATAGGAAGGCGAATTTGAAAACCCACAGGGACTCTTCGTGGCCACAATAGTGATGGAAACGTTGTTTCAAGGGGACTAACACCTGGACTGTGGCATGCCGGAGGGGGATCCATGGCAAAACTCCCATGGAAAATGACGTAGTTGACGCAGAGTGTTGTAAGTTGAAATCGCAATGCGATTTATAGAACTTGAATTAATCGCATTGCGATTTCAACTTTCTCAAATCCGACAGTACATTCTAGCATGGAGTCGTTCCCATGGTGATGGGGACGCTCCATGAGCACGGAAGTCGGCAGAAGTTCTAAGTTGAAATCGCAATGCGATTTATAGAACTTGAATTAATCGCATTGCGATTTCAACTTTCTCAAATCTGACAGTCAGTCAGGGGCGTAGCTAGAAATGCATGCCCCCCCCCCCAGCCCCCACAAATCTATCGGGCCTCCCACCACCCCTTCCAGAGCTCCCACGCAAACACGCAATGCACCTACCGCACCCACCTCCTGTGCATACGGTAGATTTTTTTTACCTTGTTTTTCTTTTCATGGGAATGGGGCCAGGCCGCCAGGAAGGGTCGGCCGGGGGGGGGGGGGGGGGGGGGAGAAATGTGACACACAATAGGCTCTTTCTCCCCCTCCCCCCAGCCCGGACGGCTCTGGCCCCATCCATGAACACATCATTACCCCCTATTGTGTCACATTTTACACCCCCCATCCCCATGGCACATCATTCCCCCCCGGCCGGCCCTTCCTGGCGGCCTGGCCCCATTCCCATGTCACATACAGAGTGCAGACATTTACATTGTCCCCCCCGGCCCTCCCTCCAGGCTCCATCATGTCAGTGTTACGGTCACACAAACTAGCGCCAGAGCAGAGGCGCTCAGGATTAGCACGGCATCACCCACCCCCCCCCCCCCATAAAAAAAAATTACCACATCATTGATGCTGTGCCAACCCTGAGCGCCTCTGCTCTGGCGCTAGTCAGTGTGTGCGCTAGCTAGCCTAGCGTTTTGCGCTCACATGGCCCTGGCGCTCATCTCATCATTTTGAATTAATTTTAAATCAAATGATCATATTAATTATTATAAAATAACATTCAAATTCAATTGGAACCTACCCTAACAAGTCCTGACCCCTGTCCAGTCCTGAAAGCCTGCCGAGTGCCGTCTCCTGCGCTGCTGCTGCTGGCTGCTGGCTGCTGCCTGCCAGAGTGCCAGTGTGCGTCTGTCCGAAGGTCTGACTGACTCTGCTGAAGCCTGAATATATATGACTGACTGAAGAATCATGATCTGATCTAATCTGATGATAATTCTGATACTAATTCAATTTCTTGGCGGGCGCGGGCCGCGGCTGCCGTCTGACTCTGCTGAATATATTATGTCTGAGTGACTGAATGAATTCTGATCTAAATTAGATCAGAATTCATTCAGTCACTCAGACATAATATATTCAGCAGACAGCAGAGTCAGACCTCAGACGGCAGCCGCGGCCCGCGCCCGCCAAGAAATTGAATCAGAATTATCAGATTAATCTGATTAGAGCTGCCTGTGTGACTGTCTACTCACACCCCCCTGTGCAGGTCAGGTGACTTGAGCTGTCACTAGTAGTGGCAGCCAGAGCGGTGCGCTGCTGAGCCAATGAATGAATATCTATCATTCATCTGTGATCATCTAGCTCTGCCTGCCTAGCTGCTGCTGCTATGTTGCCCTGACTATGAGTCCGGCCGGGCGGCCCAGCCAGCACACAGCCGCACTCGCACACACAGGCTGGAGGGGGGGGGGGGAATATCTGTTGCCCTGACAATAGCATAGCCGCATAGCGCTGAATCTGACTGGCGCCAGTGCGGCCGGCGGGACCACTCCCTCCACAACAGGTACCCCCCCCAATCCCCCGGCCCGGCCCCCTCCACCGCCTGAGTCCGCCTCCTGAGTCCTCCCTCTAGTTACTAGGAGCCGGAGGAAATCTTTGCAGGGTATAGCGATAGTGAGGTCACGGTTATGGGCAATTGAGGGTTACTCACTTTTTAAAGGGGAACCCTGGGCAGGCATGCGACAGTGAAGGAGAGGAAGACACTAGTTCCTCTGGGTGGAGGGACCAGGCCTGATGGTGTGTGAGGTGCCCTGGATGGTGCAGGTATTTTGAGTGCCTGAGGTAAGGTCCCTTTAAGAATCATGATGCCAGTGCCTGTAATGGTGGCACACCGATTTGTAGGAGGATTAAGAGAGTACAAAGATGGAAAACCGAACGTTGCTTTACTTTGGAAAACAGTTCAACTTTGTACAGACAGTTACAGTAGATGATAATGCCGTCCTTTATAGCACAAATGCACAGCAGGTTACTTTACAATACGGCAGGCTTAAATCTTGCAAGATACTTGGAGGGTATATAGTTAATGCTTTGCAGTACAATGCTGCTCTATCCCCTCAGCTATTCTAGCTGGATGGATCCCAAGGCCCGGATGCCTAATTGCTGGCTTGAATCCTTGGTATATCAAATCTTCCTCCAGTATTGACACTTGCTTTGTATATTACAGTACCTCTGCCTCTCAGCTGACTTCTCTGCTGGGTTGGAAGGTGGCTGCAGGTTTCTCCCAGGAGGTCCACTCCTACTACTGGGGTGTCTCATCTGTGTTATCTGGATTACTGGTCTCCAGGCAGGCTGTACTCCTTCTAGCCTCCTGGTGCAACTAGAAGCCTGGGCTGTCTAGCTGCATGTCAGGAGAAGGCCCTCAGCATATCTCGGGCTGGTGCCTTCTCACTTCTGTCTCCACAGACTCCTGACTATGACCTAACCCCTCCCTGTCTGGGCCTGGACATTTATACTAGGGGCTCCCTATCTCCCTCTAGTGTCTGGGATGTCTAACTACACCCAACTAGGCCTGCTATGGATGTAACAGGGGAACCATACAAATGCAAAAACACACAGAAAATACATTACAATGCATGGATAAATATAATATCGCTGTCCCTTGTGAGCAGGAGTAACACGTTACCCAATTGACCCTTGTGTAGTGCCCACTCCTACCTAGTGGGACACTACACCAGCCTGGCTCCGCCTCCGCTACGCCCCCGTTCAGGCCCCCTCCGCCGCCTAACTCATGTTCTCCTTGTGCGGCAGTGCGCCCCGGGCCCTCCTGCTCCAGGCCTACAGTACTCCTCCTTCCTTGGCTTCCCCCCAGCCAGGCCCGAGCCGCGGACCGCCCGCGGGCGGTCGGGCCTGGCTGCTTGTGTGTATTAATAAAAAAAATATATAAATAAAATTATGCGGTCCGGAGGGGCCCCCAGTGGCGTAGGGCCCCATAGCCACTGCTATGGTTTCTATGGCGATCCCTACGCCACTGCCGACAGTACATTCTATCATGGAGTCGTTCCCATGGTGATAGGGACGCTCCATGAGCACGGAAGTCGGCAGAAGTTCTAAGTTGAAATCGCACTGCGGTTTATAGAACTTAAATTAATCGCATTGCGATTTCAACTTTCTCAAATCCGACAGTACATTCTAGCATGGAGTCGTTCCCATGGTGATGGGGACGCTCCATGACCACGGAAGTCGGCAGAAGTTCTAAGTTGAAATCGCACTGCGGTTTATAGAACTTGAGAATAAAACCGCAGATTGAGAATATAGTGCTATATTCGATCTAAGTTGTAATCGCAATGCGAATAATGCAGGTTATATTAATCGCATTGCGAATTCAACTTAGAGCTGGGTTCCTAATGGTTGTATTGCTAGTATATAACGAAGATTGAGAATATAGTGCTATATTCGTTATATTCGGCAATTCTAGCAATACAATCATTAGGAACTCAGATCTAATTTGTAATCGCAATGCGATTACTATAACCTGCATTATTCGCATTGCGATTACAACTTATCTGAGTTCCTAATGGTTGTATTGCTAAAATTGACAACGAATATAGCACTATATTCTCAATCTTCGTTATATTCTATCAATATAACCATTAGGAACCCAGCTCTAAGTTGAATTCGCAATGCGATTAATATAACCTGTATTAATCGCATTGCGATTGCAACTTTGTGACACTGCAGCTTCAGAATTAATCTAAGATGGATGCCGTCCTTGCTTTTTGATAGGCGGTGGGAGGGTCTGGGAGGTATGCTGATTGGCTGGAATGTGTCTGCTGACTGTGAGGAACAGGGTCAAATTTTGCTCAATGATGACGTATAGGAGGCGGACCGAACATCGCATATGTTCGCCCGCAGTGTCGAACGCGAACATGCGATATTCGCCGGGAACTGTTTGCCGGCGAATAGTTCGGGACATCTTTACAAGTCATAAGCAGTCCTGATTATGCCCTCTTTATAGGTAGCAAGGTTGTGCTCTAGGCATGCTCCTACCCTGTTGTCCTGGCCTCTAAAGAAGAAAGGGTGTATGCTACGCTCACTGCACATGTGGCTTAACTGCCGTTTTCTGTTTCAGTCACCCTGCTTGCAGAGAAAGTGATTTGACCAAAACTTTGCAGTATATTAGGGAATTTCTTATAATGTTATGCAAAGTAACACCAAACTGGAAAATATACACCACGTTGAGCTGTACCCTGTGCATGTATGGGATATGTTTTGCTGTGGATTTCCTGCAATAAAAAGGGCAAAATCTATTGCTGCATAAATTAACATGTGATGGTGTGCAGATTACAGCGTCATGCACACAACCGTGGATTTGGGCCAAATCCGATCAGCATTTTTTGCAGATTGGATATGGACCCATCTGTTGGAGCAAAACCCCCTACCTCTATGATTGTCGGAGTTCCAATTGATATGGATGTACGAGCGCTCGGAGAGCTGACACAGACACAAGCCCTGGTCTTCTTTGTGAGACAAACTGCCAACAAGACACATGAATAAGTTCTTTAAAAGTCAAATGGATTTGCCAGAAAAGACATAGTTCTTTAATCACGGGACTGTGAGTACAGATCCAACAGTCTTTCATTTTACTGTCTGTCGGGTTGTAATAATTCAATTAAGAATTATTAATTATGGTCATAAAAATAATTAATCATAAAAAAATTAATTTTATAAATTTTGTCATAAATTCTTAAAATCATGACCTGGTGAATTGTAGACAACCAAATCGATACAATTCACATCTGAGTCCGACTATTTCCTCAGATAAATAAGTTCTTTTTGACGTGAGATGACGTTAATGATAAAACATGTAGTTCTGCATTATACAATAATACACAGGTTTATAAAAATATGCAGATTTATTGGTTACAAGGTTATAAACATATATAAGTAAATAAACACAATGATACATGCAAATGAATATATATAGCGTTAATATAAAGCATTACAAGCTTAACAATACATGTGAGTGGAAATAACTTGTCACATTATAACCAAGCTATTAGGTTAGGATATCAAAGTAGGAACATAAGTTATACGTATATATATTACTTTTGTTCAGAGAAAACCTCATGATATCAGGATGGGCATGTCTAATCCTAGACATCAATATGGAATGCTAAATACATTCTTCCCCCCTCTAACCAACTACACATCACATGACTTCAGGCATGGGCAAATCCATTCAAGGATATAGCTTAGAAGAGATAACTGTATCCTTCCGCCCCATCCTGGACTATTTTCACATATATAACTTTGGTAAGACTATTAAGACAAATGACAGGGCTATATGATCTTTGCTAGACCATATCTTAAATGGGAAGGACTTGAAATAAGTCTTTCCTGTGGGAAACCATCACTTAGCTTGGCGAAGAATGTTCTATCAATATATATATATATCTAAGCAATTATTTACTGCTTTGCTAGATTATGAGTCTTGATTCTTCTGCAGGTAGAATGAAGTCTCACAATATCCTAAAACTACATCTCAATATGGAGATGATCAATTAATTTAATTATGTATTTATTCGCCAATCTAGATGGTATAATTTCACCCACACTATCAAATTAGTCTTAATAAAATGAAATATCATTTTCTGTATCTCTTACCAAGTCCTAGTAGAAATCTCACTTCTGCTCCTAGGAAAGCTGGGTGGTCCATCATAGCACATCTCACCATGGCTTCCATCTTGATAGACCCCTCTAGACAGCTTTACTTCTCTTTCCTCTCTTTCTTGTGTGTGTCTCTGTTCTCTCTCCCATGTCTCTCTTCTCCCCCCTGTGTATGGTTTATGAACACAAACTTATCAGTTAGACACACCTTCCTAGTTTGGAGCTTTCCAATCATTGTCGGATGGGTGTGATTATTGATAAGAAATGACATCATAACCTTACCCAGAATGCACTTTTGCTACTGTTGTAATGTCACCTACTCATACCTAGGTGGCACTGCTGTGTAAGCTATTTGCATCATAGTATAAAGGGTTAACTTCTGTAAGTCTGAATAAAGGTATAATATACAATTGACCTTAAAAGCTTTAATTCAAGGCTATAGGGATTAGATTTGACACTTGTAGCAATTAGAGACAGACCTCTAGGCGTCTCTCTGAATGTTTCTCACAATGTTTATTTGTAAATCGTAAATAACTTCACTTGCTTTGTTTTCTCAGAGATATCAGTACCTCCTCTCATACCAAAGAGGTGAATAATTGTTACAAAACACACATCTTCACAGACACTCTTTTAGAGACAAAGATTCTCCTAATGAGAAATATATATAATATACTGGATACATGTTGTCTTCATAACATATAACAGTATAATATATATTATATGTCCTACTGATTGTCTTATGCTAAGGACTAAGGCTCATTAAATGAATACATGAATACTATATATTTGCTTCATTGATAAATGCCTAATTGTATAGGTAATTATCACCAGCTGCATAGAGCTTATCTTTAACTCCCGTCATAAATTTATCAGTAGATAAGAAGGCCTCTTCTCAGACTGGTACATTCATGAGAAGAATAACACTAAAAAGTAGAAACCTTCGTGTGACCTTACTTTGGCCTTCTCAAGACATACAAAATTGTAACTATAGTGAGCATGGCTCTTAAAGGTAATGAACATCCATCTTGACTAAAAATGATTTGGATATCAATGTATATACCTATGAAAAGGCACGACAAATCCCCCCTTTTCAGCATATTCAATTTCGTTATCAGAAGGTTGAATAGGCTGAAATGAAATAAAGGGCTTTTCATATGTCTTCTTCTAAAGATTGGGGAATGCAAGTTTTACCTTGGAATAAATGTATCACAATTTTGTGTGTACATTTACGACAGAAATCTAACGCACAAACTTTATGACTAGTTAAACTACAAGTAGGTTACATTTCTTGCAGTATTGATAAACACGTTGGTTCATAGAACGCATATTATACAATGGTTTCGTTCTTTTTCTTTTCTGACCACTGTAGAGAGAAGGACGTTTCGGTCATTTTCTAGACTTTCTGGAAACGTGTCTCTAGTTAAGATTTTACTTTGGTCCTCTAACTTAATAACATTGCTGCTAAAATAAAATAAAAACTGGAAGTAATAGCTTCCTGGCTTGTCAGCAACTTGGCAACTCGATTTAGCGAGTGGTGCTTGGCATCATATCTTCATGTCTGCGATCTCGAATACTTTGTGTATCCAGTTAGGCTTTCCTTCAACCTTTACTGCGGTATGAGTAGTCAACAGGACTTAGAAAGGACCATCAAATCTGGGATCCAGGCCTTTCCTCACATTTCTTTTTTATCACCACCCAGTTTACTGGGAAGCAAACACTTGTTTATGGGTGTGCTCAAGCCTCTTTGTGAGGGGCCACACGTAGCTTGTTAGGCTATCATTGTTCATTTGCAACTTTTGTGGAAAATACAATCCTAATCTGGTGGCGCTTCCAAACACAATCTCAAATGGGGATAATCCTGTCTTTCTGTTTGGGATGGTCCTGACTGAGCATAAGGGTAAAGGCAAACACTGTGGCCGAGGCCGCTGAGTTTCCTGCATGGTTTTCTGAATTTTTAATTTGAGCGTGCCATTTAGGCGCTCGATGCTGTTGTTGCTTTGGGGGTGGTATGCTGTATGGAAGACTTGGGTGCCTTCCTAAAGCCTGCATCACTTCCCTTATTAATTCTCCTGTGAAGTGGGATCCCCTGTCTGATTTAATAACTTCAGAGACACCATATCTGCACACCAGTTCACTGATCAGCTTCATTGCTGTGTTCTTTGCATTTGCCTTTGCAACTGGGAAGGCTTCCTGCCACCCTGAAAAGAGATCAACACATACAAGGACAAATTCATATACTCCTACCTTAAGCATTTGTATATAGTCTATCTGCAGTCTCTGGAACAGGTAAAGTGGCCTGGGGGTGTGCTTGCTTGGAGTCTTCACCACTTGACTGTGATTGTTCAATGCACAGACCATACATCCTTGTACAAACTGAGCGGCTACTGTAGAAAATCCTGGAGCAATCCACCCTGCATTACCCACACTTACCATGGCACCTTTTGATAGGTGAGTGGGCCAGTGGGCCTCCTGAGCCATAGCTGGGTATAGAGGGTGTGCTTGGCCCCTTGTTTTGCCAAAAATACCTTTTTCCTCAAGAGGGGCTTGTTCGAGCATTCTTTGAAATGTACAAACCGGATTCCAAAAAAGTTGGGACACTATACAAATCGTGAATAAAAACTGAATGCAATGATGTGGAGGTGCATTCAGAATAGAACATAAATCACGGAACAAAAGTTTAAACTGAGAAAATGTACCATTTTAAGGGAAAAATATGTTGAATCAGAATTTAATGGTGTCAACAAATCCCCAAAAAGTTGGGACAAGGCCATTTTCACCACTGTGTGGCATCTCCCTTTCTTCTTACAACACTCAACAGACGTCTGGGGACCGAGGAGACCAGTTTCTCAAGTTTAGAAATAGGAATGCTCTCCCATTCTTGTCTAATACAGGCCTCTAACTGTTCAATCGTCTTGGGCCTTCTTTGTTGCACCTTCCTCTTTATGATGCGCCAAATGTTCTCTATAGGTGAAAGATCTGGACAGCAGACTGGCCATTTCAGTACCCGGATCCTTCTCCTACGCAGCCATGATGTTGTGATTGATGCAGAATGTGGTCTGGCATTATCTTGTTGAAAAATGCAGGGTCTTCCCTGAAAGAGATGACGTCTGGATGGGAGCATATGTTGTTCTAGAACCTGAATATATTTTTCTCCATTGATGGTGCCTTTCCAGACATGCAAGCCTCCCATGCCACACGCACTCATGCAACCCCATACCATCAGAGATGCAGGCGTCTGAACTGAGCGTTGATAACAACTTGGGTTGTCCTTGTCCTCTTTGGTCCGGATGACATGGCGTCCCAGATTTCCAAAAGGAACTTCGAATCGTGACTCGTCTGACCACAGAACAGTCTTCCATTTTGCCACACTCCATTTTAAATGATCCCTGGCCCAGTGAAAACGCCTGAGCTTGTGGCTCTTGCTTAGAAATGGCTTCTTCTTTGCACTGTAGAGTTTCCGCTGGCAACGGCGGATGGCACGGTGGATTGTGTTCACTGACAATGGTTTCTGGAAGTATTCCTGAGCCCATTGTGTGATTTCCTTTACAGTAGCATTCCTGTTTGTGGTGCAGTGTCGTTTAAGGGCCCGGAGATCACGGGCATCCAGTATGGTTTTACGGCCTTGACCCTTACGCACAGAGATTGTTCCAGATTCTCTGAATCTTCGGATGATGTTATGCACAGTTGATGATGATAGATGCAAAGTCTTTGCAATTTTTCTCTGGGTAACACCTTTCTGATATTGCTCCACTATCTTTCTGCGCAACATTGTGGGAATTGGTGATCCTCTACCCATCTTGGCTTCTGAGAGACAGTGCCACTCTGAGAAGCTCTTTTTATACCCAATCATGTTGCCAATTGACCTAATTAGTGTTAATTGGTCTTTCAGCTCTTCGTTATGCTCAAATTTACTTTTTCCAGCCTCTTACCCTGGGTTCACACCTGAGCGTTTTACAGCGCGTTCAAACGCGCTGTAAAACGCTTAAGACATGAAAACCAATGCTTCCCTATGGGAAGGGTTCACACCTGGGCGTTTTACAGCGCGTACGAACGCGCTGTAAAACGCCCGACGCTCAAACAAGTACTTGAGCTTCTTTGGGGCGTTTTGACGCACGTTTGTGGCCATAGGACACTGCAGTCAATGACACAAACGCGCGTCAAACGCGCGTTTACTATTACAAAAAACGCGCATAAAAACGCGCGACAAAAACGCGCGTAAAACGCGCGTTTGAGGAACGCTTAGGTGTGAACCCAGGGTTATTGCTACTTGTCCCAACTTTTTGGGGATTTGTTGACACCGTGAAAATTTGAATCAACGTATTTTTCCTTTAAAATGATACATTTACTCGGATTAAACGTTTGATCTGTCATCTACGTTCTATTACAAATAAAATATTGACATTTGCCATCTCCACATCATTGCATTCAGTTTTTATTCACAATTTGTTTAGTGTCCCAACTTTTTTGGAATCCGGTTTGTACTTACTGAAATGTCCTCAGGTCTCAAGGCTCTCACCTGGGTGTATCTGTAAAGAATAAATCAAGGCAACTGGACGTACTGTAGATTTCTTGAAAACTTTTCACTTGTTCTTCCAACGAGCTTTCTCAGTTTGAGTGACTGTACAAAAATTTGGGGAATAAATATGTAACTGAATCAACATCTGGGTCAAAGGTGTTGATTCCATTATCCTAATTGGAGTCAGTAGGTGATAAAGACTTCCCAGAAAAAGGTGTCAAGACAGCATTGTATGTGGCAGACAATAGATGTCTAACCCCCCCCCCCCCCCACCTCTATTCAAGCTTGGCTTCTCCATTTTTACGTAGATGGCCCCCTTCACGCCTCGTTTGTACCAATCGTCCTCCTTATCCAAAACACGTACTTGACTGTCTTCAAAGGTGTGACCTGTTCCTTTTAGATGTAAGTACACGGCTGACCAGAGGTTTTGGCTCTTCTATGCCGAGCCATACGCTGATGTAGTTGTTGTTTTGTTTCGCCGATATAAAGTTCTGAGCATTCCTCATTGCACTGGACTGCGTACACAATGTTGTCCATCTTGTGTTTAGGCGTTGGGTCTTTGGGGTGAACCAGTTGTTGCCTCAGCGTGTTGCTGGGTTTAAAGCAAACAGGAAAGTGATGTTTATTAAAAATCCTTTTGAGTTTCTCAGACACCCCAGCTACATATGGGATAACCATATTCTTGCGTCTGTCATGCTTCTCGCCCTCACTGGTAGTCTTGGTGCTCTTTCTTCTCCTTCCTTCTGTTTTGACAAAGGCCCAAACTGGATACCCACAAGTTTTAAGTGCCCCTCTGAGGTGTTTGAGTTCCTTCGCCTTGGCCTCTGTGCTGGTGGGGATTTTCTCTGCCCAGTGGTGTAGAGTCTGGATGACTCCCAGTTTGTGGTCTAGAGGATGGTGGGAATCAAATAGCAGGTACTGGTCTGTGTGTGTTGGTTTTCGATAGACCTCTATTCCCAGCTTCCTTCCCTCTTCCACTGTTATAAGACAGTCCAGAAACGCCAGTTTGTTGTTCTGCATATCTTCCCGGGTGAAATTATGATATGATCCACTGAGTTGATGTGGTCGGTGAAAGCCTGTAACTCTTGTTTATGAATTTTAACCCAAGTGTCTTCCACATATTTGAACTTGACACCTTTTTCTGGGAAGTCTTTGTCACCTACTGACTCCAATTAGGATAATGGAATCAACACCTTTGACCCAATGCTGGGTATAATTACCAGATGTTGATTCAGTTACATATTTATTCCCCGAATTTTTGTACAGTCACTCAGAATTGAGAAAGCTCGTTGGAAGAACAAGTGAAACGTTTTCAAGAAATCTACAGTACGTCCAGTTGCCTTGATTTATTCTTTACAAATATACAAATATACCATGACCTGGATAAATGAGAACCTTCACAGACATCTCACCTGGGTGGCGTCAGCATTTAGCGGCTGAAGTGCAGCTTGTTTGGCTGCCTTGTCTGCTCGATCATTGCCTTTTGCTTCCACCGTGGTACATCTTGTGTGAGCCTTTACCTTAATAATAGCAACCTCCTCTGGTAATAACAGAGAGTTCATATGTTCAAGTACAGAGTGCTGATTTTAGAAACTCTCTAGCCTACCTTGAGTCCATATAGATGTTCACCTTCTTCCCCTTGGCCAACTTCCACGACTCAGTGAGGGCCTTCAGCTCCACCTCTGTGATTGGTAACAAAGTAGCAGGATTCAGAGTAGTAAACCTTTTGAAAGAAATGTTAGCGTGCATGAGGAGTGCACACTGGAGTCTATGTTGCCTAGCCATAGAAACATGCTTAGGTTGAACCTGTGTTAATATGCATTGTATGTCATGAGGTGTTTGTACAATCACCGGATAGTCAAATACAATTTCAGAAGCTTCTTCTAACATTGCCTGCGCTGCCGCTACCACCCTGGCACAGGAGGGTGCACCTCTGGCGACAGGATCTAATCTGGCTGAAAAGTACACCACTGGCCGCTGGCGGTCACCATGTTTCTGAGTCAGCACAGCCATGCTGTGACCCTGCATTTCTGAGCAGAACAACTGAAATTCCTCGTCATATTTTGGAATACCAAGGGCTGGGTATTCCCAGCTTCAATGTATGAAAATTATTCACTGCCTTCTGTAACGTGAAATAGGTCAGATGACAGTCAATCATACAGAGGCTGCATAATACATAATACCTTGTTTTTACAAAACTGCAGCTTCTGTTTTGAGGCTTTACACCCGTTCTGATGTAGGAAAATTAAAAGAGATATAGTTGCTTCACAGCAAATTTCATTGCTTTCAGCACACAGGAGCAAATCATCCATGTATTGTAACAGGACGACTGAGCCAGGTGCTGCCTAGTTTGTAAGGACAGATTGCAGAGCCTGTGTATACATGGTCGGGGAGTTCTGAGCTCTCTGAGGCAGGACAGTCCAAGTATACTGGTTACTCTTAAAAGTAAAAGCAAACAGATATTGACAGTCAGGATGCAGCAGGACACTAAAGAAGATATTTGCCAAATCTATCACTGTAAGGCGCCTTTCACACAGGTGAGAATTCCGCGCAGGTGCAATGCGTGAGGTGAACGCATTGCACCCGCACTGAATCCGGACCCATACACTTCAATAGGGCTGTGCAGATGAGCAGTGATTTTCACGCATCACTTGTGCGTTGCGTAAAAATCGCAGCATGTTCTATATTCTGCATTTGTCACGTAGCGCAGGCCCCATAGAAATGAATAGGGCTGCGTGAAAATCGCAAGCATCCGCAAGCAAGTGCGTACGCGGTGCGATTTTCACGCATGGTTGCTAAGAGATGATAGGGATGAGCAACCCCGGACCCCATAAAAGTCTATTCACTGTATTATTATTTTACACTGTATATAACATGGTTATAAGGGAAAATAATAGCATTTCCAATACAGAATGCTTAGTAAAATGTGCTGAGGGGTTAAAAAATAAAAAAATGAACTCACCTCATCCACTTGATCGCGCAGCCGGCGTCTTCTTTCTTCTTCTTTCAGGACCTGCAAAAGGACCTTTGAGGAAGTAATTGTGCTCACCATATGGTGAGCGAGGTGATGTCAGTGCAGGTCCTGCTGAATGAATTCAGCAGGACCTGCGCTAACGTCACTACGCTCACCACGTGGTGAGTGAGATTACGTCATCAAAGTTCCTTTTGCAGGTCCTGAAAGAAGAAAAAAAAGAGGATGCCAGCTGCGCGATCAAGTGGATGAAGTGAGTTAATTTTTTGTATTTTTTAACCCCTCAAGGTACATTTTACTAAGCATTCTGTATTAAGATCTACACAACACCGAACCCAAACCCGAACTTCAGTGAAGAAGTTCGGGTCTGGGTACCAAATCCAGGACACCCGTGTGAAAGAGGCCCAAAACACGTAGTAGTGGATGGAACTTGTGACAGTAAGGTATGTGGGTTTTGGGCTATTGGAGTTTGTAAAACTGTCACCTTGTTAAAGGGAACCTGTCACCAGTTTTATGGTGTCCTAACTAAGGGCAACATAAATAAGTGACTGATTCTCTTAGCAAAATGCTGGGTCACTTTCTTTAATTGACCTAGTCAATCTGCCAGCATCTTGTATTGAAAAGCTCCAGCTCATAATAATGAGTCCTGAATATTTATGAGCTCCTGACTTCTCCCCGCCTACCTGCTGCTGATTGACAGTTTTTCCATATGAATCAGCAGCAGGTGGGCAGGGGAGTGGCTATAGCTCTGAATTAAAAATGCGCCGGACTCAAATCAGCTCATTAGCATGTGGCATTTGGCATATTTGTGTGTATATTATGAGGTAACCATCTGTCACACCAGTAAGTGAATACATCTAAGGTACTTTTTAGTATTGGATCGGCACTCAAACATAAGGGTTCACGCAAAGAACCAATAAAGTAAAATGGTGCAATTTATTAAAACATAAAGACATAAAAACATACATACACGTGATAGTGGGATGGATGAGATAATGGATGGACTATCTCATGTATCAAGTCCGTAAGGTGCAGGTATATCTGTTAGATTGGATCAAACCTAGCTAGTTGGAAAAAATGGATAATGTCCCTTTCTTATGCTATGGGATGTTTGTTGCTGTCCTTGTCCCTGATTGACATATTTAACTGCAGTCCCTGAATTCTTTTTTATGCCCAGTTCTAAACCTTTTGCAGCAGCAATCAATTGTGGCAGTAGAGTGACTCGCCATTCAGGTTTACAAGCATTTAACTTGGCTTGCAGAGCAGGTCTCAAGTCTTCCATAATAGCTGATGTCAACAATTTCTCACCCATTCCTCCAGTATGATCCTACCCCATGTCAGTCCAAATGGTTTGCAGTCCAGCTTCACACGTCTCTACTGTCTCTTGAGGTCCCTGAACTACATCCTTTAGATTTCTGGAACTCTTATCTTCTTTTTCCCTTGCCCATTCTGTGAAAACTCGGACAAACTCTGCCCCTGATGGTAGAGGTTTCTCCCACTCTTCTAGAGACAAATTGTCAAAAGCCCTCCTCCTATGTTCAGTCAAGAAAGGTTCCACAACCTGATACTGTGATTCCCCTAGTTTCAGCTCAGGTGGCTCTGTATCTCGCCTGGATCTATTGTAACATCCTGGCAGTGGGCATTGGTCTCATCAGGGGGTCTGGGAGTCTATTCAAAAGTCCTAATTGATCTTTAGGACTCCAAGGGTGATATTCTGTCACAGTAACGTAACCATACTGTCCTAACGGTCCTGGGGCTTCGGGAGCCATAGGGGCAGATGGGTCCATGGCATCTGTTTTGGGTGTCTGACCGCGTACGCTAGGTAAGATTCTATTCTTAGTCAATACAGACTATGTTGGTTTCAATGCTGGTTTCTGGGGTCGATGTGCCCCACAAACCTTACTAATGTCAGTCCAGTCTGGGTTCTCATTTCCACAGACGTTAGCTACTGGCCAGGGAGTATGGTGGTGGGTATCTCCAGACTTCTCACATTTCTGTTTATAAGTATACAACAATCTACCTCGTACAACTTCTCCTCTCCATCCTTCAGTTTCAACATCACAAACTACTTTTATCCACAACCACTTCTTCACATCCATGATTTATCCAACCACAATGGGTCCTTCTGAATCTTTCACAGACTTCTAGGTTAAGATTCCCATACTTCATCACTGCCTTCTCCAATACTCGGTCCACATTCTTCAGACCTTCTTTACCTCCCCTTTCCTTTACCAATTTTATAACTGTCTTATAACCTTCGGGTATACTAAAATGATTCCCCATTGCTCTTCAACTGTACCAGAACAATTCAGACATTTATTTCCTCAGAGCTTCCTCACTATATTCACCTAGTGTACTCTGTTTCTGAGCCTCAGTTTTCTCAGAGTTTCTTACTATATTCACCTAGTGTACTCTGTTTCTGAGCCTCAGTTTCCTCAGAGTTTTCTTACTATATTCACCTAGTGTACTCTGTTTCTGAGATTTATTATACAAATCAAATGTCTACAAACCGGACATTGGAGTCCAAGGACTTTGATTTCCCTTTCTATAATGTTCTGCTATTTTCCAAACACAGTAAAGAACAAACAAAGCATAAACCGTGACTCCTAAAGGCAGACAAAAAACATCCCAATCAAAGTTACTCATGATCAGAAACTAAACCCAACCAGGGCCGTCCTTAAAGTATAACTGTAATATTATTTTTTTTGAGTATTGGATTGTGGTGATTAATATCACCTTGGTGGCCCTATTTCAACTTTTCACTGTGTATTCAATTACCCCTTAATTCCACAGTTTTGTTCCCTGTACTACCTATTTTTATCTGTGCTTAAAATAGGGTTGCTAGGCATGGTCCTATGTGTTGAAGGACGGAGCAAGCAGAAGCACGCAGCGTGCAAGGTCAGATTACTGACAGCCAGGGACTGTAAGTAAATGATTAAAGCCAGGTCCTCCCCAGCAGCTGATAATGGTGCCTGGGCTGTGTGCACTTCTCCCTGTCCCTGCGCTTGGCAGACGCTCCCTCACTCAGCAGACTAGGACAATGCAGAGTTGAAGCAGCGCAGACCAGGGAAGGGAGATCTGCCGTCTGCTCAGTGTATAAATGAAAGCAACATGTGGCAAGAGGACCCCTTTGTGCTGCAGGAGACTAACCCTTTAGGGGGGAGGGCTCTGGTTACTGACACTTCTGGGGGGCTATTGTTACTGGCTAGTGAGGGCAGGCGGGATTAGCCTCAGGGGGAGGGCAGTGGCGGCCATCTTAACTGAATAGTGAAATTGCAGTTTAATGCAGACTGGTTGCTAAGGACTGAATCTTATTAAATATGGGGTAAGTCAGTCTAATGGTAACTGATTCTGGAATATCATGTTATTAGTAACTACATATATGAAAATTGAAATTAGGGTCTAAGTGTGACAGTTATCCTTTAACGTGGGGCAAAAGGGGCAGCTGCCCCGGGCCCAGTTGCTCCTGGGGGACCCAAGGCAGCTGCCTCTTGAGCCCCGCTGGCCACTGGTGATGTGGGGGACCGCGGCAGGGCACAGGGAGATGAGCGCATCTATGGGGGCATTTGTTACTGACACATGATTGGGGGCATCTATAGGGGTACTTGTTACTGGCACATGATTGGGGGCATCTATGGGGGTACTTGTTACTGGCACATGATTGGGTGGCACTATGGGGGCACTTCCTTTTGGCACATTATTGGGGGCATTATGAAGGGGTATTTTATATGGGGGGCTCTGTATAGGTGTATTTTATACTGGGGCACATTATGGTGGGTACTATGGGGAAGTGGAGAGAGATGAGTACTATGGGCTCATCTATGGGGTGCACTAAGAAGGGGTATTTTATACTTGCAACTTATTGGGGACACTGAGGGCATCTACTGGGGCACTAGATATGGGGCATTTTATACTGGTACATTATGGGGGCACTAGGAAGAAGGGGGAGAGGAGCACTATGGGGCATTTACTGGGGGCACTATATAGGGGTATTTTATATTGGCACATTATGGGGACACTATGGGGACATTAGCTGAACTGGGTGCATTAAAAGGGGGTATATTTTGCACTGGCACATTATAAGGAGAATTTTTACTACTGGGGGCATTATGATTGACTTTATTCTTACTGAGGATCTACGGGGAACATGATTACTAGTATGGGCACTATGGGAGCATTATTACTTCTGGGGCACAGTGGGGACATGTTGGGGGCACTGTAGGAGCACTATTACTACCATGTGTGCTCTAGCAGAGAATTATTCCTATTGGTGGGACTTTTGGGAGCACTATTACTGTGGCCCCCACAGTAATAGTGCTCCCAAAAGTCCCACCAATGGCACAGTATCAGCTTACCACAATTATTTTGGCGGGACGTTATGTTTGCACTATTAGTGTCAGGAGCACGTTATAATTTTTAGAATAATGATACAGCCTTTTTTTTTATACTTTTGTGCCGATTCTTTTTTTCTTCTTCTCTATATTAGGGTACACTATAGTAGTTCTGGTGTCCATAGCATGTCTCTGCAAGCTTCTTAATGTAAACACTGCCTTTTCAGAAAAAAAGACAGTATTTACATTACTGCCAAGGAACACCTCTAGTGTCCACTCATCATTATTAAGGTTTACTACTCTACGAGGTGTGTGGATTTCTTTTTTTTTTTGTGTGTGTGTTGTGGTGGAGGGCGTGATTGCATGCTAGGGTGTGGGAAGGTGGGATCCAGGGGGGCCCAAGTAAATTCTTGCCCAGGGTCCAATCAATATTAATGACGGCCCTGAACCCAACACTCATAGGCAGGCTCGGACTGGCCCACAGGGGTACAGGGGAATCTCCCGGTGGGCCCCTGAGCAAGGTGGGCCCCTAGTCTCCCACCCCCTGCACAAGTGGCACATAACACATTAGATTTAGTACACTACATACATATATTCAATGTACAGCACATCAACCAGCATATGTTCATATAAAACATTTTTTAGATTATTTATTATATTTAAATATATCCATACGGTGGGCCCCCAAAATACATTTTACTGGTGGTCCCTAGGTACCCCAGTCCGACACTACTCATAGGTATTTTCAACTTTCAAGGTTCTTTATCAATATGGGCTCGACTGTAAAATGACTTTATACGTATGCTGTCTTTTATGTCTGTCCATCCCGGTCCGGACTATCCAAGTTGTCAGAAGATCAATGAAGTGTCCTTAAGTCGAGCCCCACGTTGGGCGCCAAGTTTTTTGGGGCAAAACCCCCTAGCTCTATGTTTGTCGGTGCCCCAATTGATGTGGATCTACAAGAGCTCGGAAAGCTAACACCAGTGGCATGCCATGGGGGGGGGGGGGGGGGGGGCGCTCCGCCCCAGGTGCCGGCTTTCAGGGGGTGCCAGAGCCTAGAAGCAATGAGCGCTTCCATCAATATAGATGGAAGCGTTCATTGCGGAAGCACAGGGAGCTGTAGTCCTGTCACTCATCTCCTTGCGCTCTGTCTCTCCCGCACTGAATGTTGAAGCAGGAAGACTTCTCCCTGCTCCAACATTCAGCCTGCAGAAACAAGTCGCGCTACCGGCCTGTGTGGGCGGAGCCTGCAGCCCAGAAATATGCATAAGCTCCACCCACACAGTGCTGCAGAGCGATCTGTGTCTGTAGGTGAGAGAGGACTGTGAGCTTCAGGAACAGGACAAGGTGAGTAGTTACTATGTTTTTTTTATTATTTAAAAGAAAGGCATTTCTACCATGGTGGGGGCACAGAGGGTATTTCTACAATGGATGGGGCACAGAGGGCATTACTACTACAAAGGGGGCACAGAGGGCATTATTACTACTACAAAGGGGCACAGAGGGCATTAATACTACAAAGGGTGCACAGAGGGCATTACTACTACAAAGGGGGCACAGAGGGCAATACTACTACAGAGGGGGCACAGAGGGCAATACTACTACAAAGGGCATTACTAATATTAGGGGGGCACAATGGGCATTACTACTATGGAGGGGGCACAATGGGCATTACTACTATAAATGGGATACAATGGGCATTATAACTATGAAGTGGGCACAATGGGCATTACTACTATAAATGGGATACAATGGGCATTGCTACTGTGAAGGAGGCACAGAGAGCATTACTCTTGTAAAGTGGGTGGGCATAACTGAGTGGGCATTATTACTGTTATGGGGGCACAGTGAGGGCATAACAACTCTGAAGGGGCACAGAGAGGGCATTACTACTGTGAAGGGGGCACAATGAAGGGATAAGTACTTTAAAGGGACACAATGTGGGCACAACTACTGTGAAAGTTGTACAGTGAAGGCCAGGGGCGGAGCTAAAGACTCAAGGGCCCCGGTGTAAGAGTTTAGCTTGGGCCCCCTTCCCTCAGTGCTTTGTGGCCAGGGGCAGGGAACCACATAGCCTTCATGCTGCCTGAGGCAAAAATTGAAACGGCACCTCCCCCCCATGACAAATTCTTGCCCTAACCCCTACCCTCCAGCCAGAAGTGTAACTTGACCAACATGCATTTTCTATAATACCGGTGTCTTATTATGCGGCACAAGAGTCTTTGGGCCCCCTCAGGCTCCTGGGCCCGGTAGCGACTGCTACCTCTGCACCCCCTATAGCTACGCCCCTGGTGAAGGCATAACTACCTTGAAGGGGCACAATATTGGCATAACTACCATAAGAGGGCATATATCTGGACCAAACTACTATGAAGGTTGTACAATGAGGGCAATACTACTGTAAGGGAGTACAATTTTATTTAAAGTATTGGTGGCAGAGAAAGGACCCGCCCCAGGTGCCAAACACCCTAGGCATGCCACTGTCAGACGCAGACATGTCCGTTTTGCGGACAAGAATATGCAGTTCTAACAGAGGGCAGGACATATCGACCTGCAAAATGTGGAACACACACAGCCATTATCCTTGTTTTGCAGATCCACAATTTGTGGCCCGCAAAAACGTCCACAGTCGTGTGCATGAGCCCTAAATGGTAAAAAATTTCAGGTGTAAGAATGAGATATTTCTTAAACCTGCTTTACATTTCTGCTAATATACACACTGCAGATTTTCACCACACAATTCTGCTGCAGAAAATCAGAGAGTATCTGCCATGTATGGCTGTGCCTTTAGACACCATTTTTTAATCTTTACCTTTTAGGAATATTACATATTTTATGCACTGACAGTTCTTTTATTGATAAAAGTGCCACCTATTCTGGTGTCAACACCTTCCGAGCCAGCAGAGGGCGCTCCCCAACTGTAATTGTCTCTATACATGGCGCATGGTAGATGGCTGCTTGCTGATGTCACTGAGATGCGACTTGCTGCCATGCGTGTTCCCACGTGATCTGCCGCTGTGTTATGCCGGGGTCCCCGAAGAGCTCCCCTCAGGATGTCGCTGTTTGTCATCAACAGGTGCTCTTATATTTATCACATTGTGCGTCTGTATAACGCAATGCTTTCTCGTGTGCACAGGCAGGAAAGCGAACCCACAGATCTGCGGCATCCTCACTGGCTGCAAACCATACAGTCCTACAGATCTGGGTTCTGTAAATGGCTCCATGATGAAAGATCTCTGCATGGAATCTCCAGCTCCATGTACTAATATCACCCACTACAGCAATCAGCATTGATGCTCCTTGTCAGAATTCACTTAATGGAAACATTTAATGGATTCATTATTTTATGTACAGTTATTTTATATATCATTGTTTTAGATCGTGGACGTTTCAGTTGCTGTGATTGGTGGGGATCTGGGTCCAGAGACCCCTATCCATTGTGATCATGCCCCTTGGCCCCTGTGTCACATTTCCTTTGCAGCTAAGCAATCAATTTGTGTCCCTTCATTTTTAGAAATGGAGAGATCTAAGGATCTTTTCATCAATCACATGTTTTGTTCTTTTTTTGTTATGGTAGCCAGAGACGTAACTTGAACTTCATAGGCCCTGATGCAAAATCTGTGTTAGGGTTCTGCAGTTTAGGGTCCTTGCAAGTGCTACCTCAGCACCCCTTAGGCTACTTTGACACTGGCGTTTTGGCCTTACGTTTTTGAGATCAGTCATGGGCTCTCACAAGCGGTCCAAAACTGATCAGTTTTGCCCTAATGCATTCTGAATGGATAAGGATCGGCTCAGAATGCATCAGTTTGCCTCCGATCAGTCACCATTCCGCTCTGGAGGCGGACACCAAAACGCTGCTTGCAGCGTTTTTGTGTCCGTCTGGCGAAACTGAGCCAAAGGGATCCGTTCTAACACACAATGTAAGTCAATGGGGACGGATCAGTTTTCTATGACACAATCTGGCACAATAGAAGACGGATCCGTCATGGCTATAGAAGACATAATACAACTGGATCCGTTCTGAACGGATCCGTCTGTGCAGATTCTTGACGGATCCGCACCAAGCGCGAGTAGGAAAGTAGCCTTAAAGTTAGTTAATCCGGCTTGTAAAGTTAGAAAGGTATATTATACCCATTTGTATAGTTCCGGCATGGGGTAAAAAATATGATAAGACTGAGTTTAAAGGCTATGGACACCTCTGGGACATTTGTTTTATTGCATCCTACTCATTGTGGGCTAAAAATCACTTTCAATCGATACTTAAAACTTTTAGGTTTTTCTTGTACAGCTTTCGTTTTAAAGGGAACCTGTCACCGGGATTTTGTGTATAGAGCTGAGGACATGGGTTGCTAGATGGCCACTAGCACATCCGCAATACCCAGTCCCCATAGCTCTGTGTGCCTTTATTGTGGAAAAAACCTGATTTGATACATATGCAAATTACCCTGAGATGAGTCCTGTCCCTGACTCATCACACATACAGGACTCATCTCAGGTTAATTTGCATATGTATCAAATCGTGTTTTTTCCACAATAAAAGCACACAGAGCTATGGGGACTGGGTATTGCGGATGTGCTAGCGGCCATCTAGCAACCCGTGTCCTCAGCTCTATACACAAAATCCCGGTGACAGGTTCCCTTTAATGCTTTTGAAGACTAGCAGGCACTCTGCTTCACACTGAATCCACCAGGCACCTGTTCGAATGGCTGGATCTGTAGTCCTTATTTCTGAACGCCTCATTCCAGCTAAATTCTTGCGTGTTTATGAGCTGTCAGGAGTTCTGAGATAAGGACTACAGATCGAGACAACAGAGCAGGATTCAGTGTGAAGTAGTGAGCCTTCTAGTCTGCAAATGCATTGAAAGTAAAAGATGTAAAAGAAAATCTGTTGAACATTTTAATAAAGACCATTTGAAAAATTATTTCTAGCCCGAAACAATATTAATAATAAAATAAAAAAGCCTCCAAATGTGTCAATAGCCTTTAATGTACTCTATGTTTTATGTTACCATTATCCTTTCACAACTATTAGGTACCTTGGTGATGAGGTGGATTCCACTGAAGATCGCGCCAAAGCTTTGCTGGAGAAGTTACGTCAGCAAGCCAAGGATCGACAGTCACAACTAAAATGTAAGGAGCAAAAAGTGAAGGAAGTTTCTAAGTCCTTCAGTGAAGAAGTGGTTGAGGATACAGTTGAAATAAACAATCATAGTGAAGAAAAGAAGAAAAAAACAAAGAAACGAAAGAAAACTCTCAGTGATGAGACACCTACTGAGGTGGAGAAACCTTCTCTTGATGCTGAACCAGAAGAAAGAGAGGAGTTGAAGGCAAAGAAGCAACGCAAGAAAAAAATCAACAAAGAGCAGCAAGAGAAGAGCATAAGCATAGAAGCACAAGATGAACAGGAGGAGCCAAGCAAGAAAGTCCATAAAAAAGAGGCAACCATAAGTGCCAGCTCTGAATCGGTCCAAAGCGAAGATGCAAAAGCTCCTCGGAAGAAGAAACACAAGCAAGGGGATGAGGACTTTAGCAAAGAATCAGGAGATTCAACAAATGGCTATACCAAGGTACCACTCAAAAAGAATAATAACGCTGAAGTAGAAGAAAAATCAGCACCAACTGGGGAGGCTAAAGTGCAACAGAAGAGCCAAAGAAAACACAATTCTTCTACAGAACCCAACTTTCTACTACTTGGAGGCTTTGAGGCCAAACCAGTTCAGAAGGTAAGACAGCAGTTTTATGCCTTAAGGCCTCATGCACACGGACGTTGTTTTGGTCCGCATTCGAGCTGCAGTTTTGGCGGCTCGGATGCGGACCCATTCACTTCAATGGGGCCGCAAAAGATGCGGACAGCACTCCGTGTGCTGTCCGCATCCGTTGCTCTGTTCCGTGGCCCTGCAAAAAAAAATATAACATGTCCTATTCTTGTCCTCTCTTTGCGGACAAGAATAGGCAGTTATATTAAAGGCTGTCCGTGCCATTCCACAAATTGCGGAACGCGCACGGACACCATCCGTGTTTTGCGGACCGCAAAACACACCACAGTCGTTTGCATGTAGCCTGAAGAGTATAAGACATGCTTTATTTGTAAAGTGACTCTGCATCTGTTTCCTTCTTGTAGGTGCTTCCAGTTCTACCACAGTGGCTGGCTAAACCTAATCTGGTTCAGAAGGATATTAAGCATAACCTTGTATCCGTTCATGATATTCCTGGATTAGACCCGTACATCAAAAAGAAACTGGAGGCTAACAAAGTGAAAACTTTCTTTCCAGGTAGTTATACATTTTTTTTTTAACTTCAGTCTAAAGGAAAATTTGATCTCAACACTGGAGGATCGGAAAACGCTCCCAGATGAAACGTTGTGGATCTTAGGGGCATTTGAAATGACATTTCCTTGTTAAATGAACATTTAACACAAAGCACAACATGTAATAAAAAACTAAAGTAGATTGGAGCAGACATTTTTCTAGACTTCTCAGTATTGCCGTTGGGAAAAACTGTAGTCACCATCAACCCATAGCTTTCCTTTCATGGAATATGATCTTTTTTTTTTCTTTACTTCTGTTTAGTTCAAGCTGATGTCATCCCAGCTATTTTGGACAGTTGTGTCCATGGTTTTCTTGTAGGCAGAGGTGGATACCGCCCAAATGACGTTTGTGTTTCTGCACCTACTGGAAGTGGGAAGACGTTGGCGTTTGTTGTTCCAATAGTACAGGTCAGTTTGTCAAAATTGATATTTGGTCTGTTGTATTAATGGTGTATTCCAGTTATATCAAGATATCTCCTATCCCCAGTATAGCAGAAAACTATTACAGCTGGGCAAGTCTGACTTCTGGGACCCCCGCTGATAATGGGAACAGGGGCCCCCTACACCAAAATGAATGAAGAGTCTGGTAAAGCATGTGTTGTGCCGCACCATTCAGTCTTTGTGAGAGTGCCAGAGCCAGCTGAGTACAGCACTACGCTAGTTCCGTCAGTCCCCGGGAGAATGAGTGGAGTGGCGCAGCTTATGGTCGACCAGCCTCTCCATTCATTTTGAGGAGACCCCCCTCCAATCTAATAGTTGTCTGCTGATATGATAACACTTAGGGAGACCTGAAGTGTGTATGCACTACGTTTACAGCCATAGATTTGAATGCCCACCATGTCATGCTACATTGGCTCTGACTGACCAGACAGGGCTGCCTCTGACAATAACAGGTAATCGCTGGGTGTTAGAGGAGATGGCTAAATCTTAACTATAGTTAAAAATAGTCATCTTCTTGAGGCAACCCTGTTAACAAGATAATATGTTCTCAGGTTTTGACGAAACGTGTTGTATGTGAAGTTCGAGCCCTTGTAGTACTGCCCACAAAGGAGCTGGCACAACAGGTAAGTACCTCAATGACCAGACAAGTCATGGCCTTCAGCTTTAGTTCTCTTATTGTTCCTTCTGAAATGACTGTTCATGATTTACTCTTTTTTTTTTTTTACTTTGTCAGGTCTGCAAGGTTTTTAATGTCTATGCTGCTGGGACAGGTCTCAAGGTTGTCCTGATAGCCGGGCATAAATCTTTTGCTAAAGAGCAGGAGACTTTGGTAACTAAAAAGTAAGTTGTTAGTTTTTGTTTAATTACTTAAAGGCATATTCCAGCTAGAGTTGTTTGAAGCATATCTAGGGCTGCAGCTAACGATTATTTGAATAATCGATTAGTTGCCGATTAATTTCTACGATTAATCGATTAATCGGGAGAAACGACAAAATTACAAAACAGAGAGGTTTATATGATCTTGCTTGAAAAATTATGTTCAAAGGCCATATTAAAACAAATTGTGGACGACACTATTATGGGGGATCTGTGGACGACACTATTATGGGGGATCTGTGGACGACACTATTATGGGGGATCTGTGGACGACACTATTATGGGGGATCTGTGGACGACACTATTATGGGGGATCTGTGGACGACACTATTATGGGGGATCTGTGGACGACACTATTATGGGGGATCTGTGGACGACACTATTATGGGGGATCTGTGGACGACACTATTATGGGGGATCTGTGGACGACACTATTATGGAGAGGGGGACCTGTGGACGACACTATTATGGAGAGGGGGATATGTGCACTGTTATGGGCATAACAGTGCACAGATCCCTTTCCTCATAACAGTGCACAGATCCCCCTTCCCATAGCAGTGCAATACACAGACCCCCCCTCCTCCCCATAGCAGTGCTATACACAGACCCCCCTCCCCATAGCAGTGCCATAGACAGATCCTCCCCCCTCCCCATAGCAGTGCTATACACAGACCCCCCTCCCCATAGCAGTGCCATAGACAGATCCTCCCCCCTCCCCATAGCAGTGCTATACACAGACCCCCCTCCCCATAGCAGTGCCATAGACAGATCCTCCCCCCTCCCCATAACAGCCCCGGCCCCGATGCTTATAAGTCGGACTAATCACTGCATCTTTATTTTACCTTTTTACAATGACGCTCCTGTAACAGCCAGGCAGAGCGGACGGCGGCGTAACGTCACTCAATCACGTGACGCACCTGCTCCGCCCACTTCATGAATGAAGGAGGCGGAGCAGGCGTGTCACGTGAGTGAGTGACGTTACGCCGCCGTCCGCTCTGCCTGGCTGTTACAGGAGCGTCATTGTAAAAAGGTAAAATAAAGATGCAGCGCCCGCATAGCAACGAATCGGCGATTATTCGATAACTGGATTCGTCGACAACGAATCCAGTTATCGAATATAATCGATTACATCGATTAATCGTTGCAGCCCTAAGCATATCCATAGGATATTCCATATATGATTGGTGATGGTCCCACAATTTGGTCCCAGCTATCACAAGGATGTGGGTTACATCTAAAGCTGGGTTCACACTTCAGTTATTTGGTCAGTGATGTCCATCAGTCATTGTGAGCCAAAACCAGGTGCGGCTGTAAACGCAGAACAAGTGCAGATCTTTCCATTATACCTTATCTCAGAGTTGGCTTCACTCCTGGTTTTGGCTCACAATAACTAATGGAAATCACCGACCAAATAACTGAACTGTGATCTCAGCCTTACCCACTGACATATAGAAGGTGGCTGGCAGATACAAATTGGAGAAGAAGGAATGAGCTTGCAGTGCACATGAGACATCCAGGAACAGCCACGTGTTTATTTACCTGAAACATGAGATCAGCGGTGGAGCCCCCACCTATAATTTAATGGATGGGCCACATTTACCACTAGTTAGAATGGGCCTTTACCCACAGTCCCCTTTGCCTTTTAGGCTGGGTTTACACCTGAGCGTTTTACAGCGCTGTAAAACGCTCAACAAGGAGAAACCAATGCTTCCCTATGGGAATGGTTCTCACCTGGGCGTTTTACAGCGCGTACGATCGTGCTGTAAAACGCCCGATGCCCCAAGAAGTACATGAGCTTCTGTGGGGCGTCTTGTCGCGTGTTCCCGTACATAGACTTTCGGGAACGCGCGACAATGGGCGTTCGCTTGTCTCTGTATGCGCGATTGCAAACGCCGGTACAATCGCGCATACAGAGCGCTCCTTTCAAAACGCTCAGGTGTGAACCCAGCGTTAGAGAATGGTGGTCATTTGGGATCTTTGTTTTTTATCTGTGATAATTAAATTCTTCTACTTTGTACCATAGGATCTTTGGGTTCTGCAGTTTGGCTGACATTCTGGTGTGCACTCCAGGTAGACTTGTCGACCACATCCAGAAGACAGAAGGCTTCACCTTGAGGCATTTACGATTTCTGGTAAGCTTTAGTAGGCTATAAAACATGTATATTGGATGTTACATGTCTGTTTATTGAGCTGCATATTTTTTATCTGGCAGGTTATTGATGAGGCAGATCGTATGATTGACACTATGAGTCAAGACTGGCTACCTCAAGTCATCAGTGCTGCATATAAGTTGGAACCACGTGATCATGGCAGCGTTTTTGCTCGCAAGATGCCAGGAGTGCCAACTGCAGCAAAGTAACTAACCTATTATACACTCTCTTCTTCAATCCCTATTGTACTTCATCCACTTAAACTCTATCTAGTAGACCTTTGATGGTTGATGTCTACAATAATTACTCGTCTGAAATTTTGATCTCTGAACCTACTAGGGAGTGGCATCATAGAATACATCATCCACTTACTTGTGCAAGGGTCTCCATCCTAGATTCTGTGCTTGCTCTGAATATCTGTTATTTCATAATTTCATCTGTCACACTTGTCACTTTACCCTACAGTTATGGGCAGCTTCAGCTCCCCTTGCAGAAACTGCTTTTCTCTGCTACCCTGACGCATAATCCAGAGAAACTTCAGAAGCTGGGCCTGTACCAACCGCGGCTCTTTACATCCATATACAAGCAGCCAAAATCTAACACCACTGATGATCAAACTAGGCCCGCCACTTCTGAAAACTTCTCCCTCCCTCAGGGGCTTACGGTGAGCAGCTTTTAAAGATGTTTTCAAATAGGATACTCTTGTATTGCTAATATACGAAGTGTTGTAAGAAATGACTGATATTTATGTCTCACAGCACTACTATATTCCATGCAACCTAAACTCAAAGCCCCTCATCCTCCTCCACTTCTTACTCACCCTGCGCTTTTCCCGTGTGCTCTGCTTCACCAACTCCAAAGAGTCTTCACACCGGTAAGTGACTAATACTGGAGTTATTACCAGATAACATTTGTTTTTGGTTTGGTTTTTTGGTGTCCTTTTGTACGGCCAGTTTTCTTGGTGTCTTTCAAGTCCTATATCGAATACTGGAAATAAATTGCCATACCCACTGCTGGCTGTGTTTTCAGGGAAAAAAAGCCATTGAAACCAAAGATGCTACAAAGAAAAACAACAACTATAGGCTGTAATGTAACATCTAAAGCATGGTGTTACATTAATGCCCTGAAAAATGTGGCATTTTCCCAACAAAATTATTGGGGGAGATGTATCAAAACTGGTGGAAGACTGGCTTCGTTCCCCATACCAGTCAATGAGATTCCACCTTTCATTTTTCAGAGCTCCTTTGGGATATGAAAGGTGGAATCTGATAGATTTCTATGGGTAACAAAGCCATTTTTCAATAACAATAGTTTTTATAAATCATCCCTTTTGTATGATACCACCCTTATACGTTTTGGACCCCCCCCCCCCCCCCCCCCCCAAATATTGATGATGAAATATTGAGGATAGGTCATCAGTATTAAAATCTTGGTAGACCCTATTAAGGTGTCTATACAGGGTGCAGCTGAACTATGGTAACCACTTTCAGATGACCACTAACTGCTGTGCTTTGCTGCAAGTATTGGGTTTTTATGTCCTTAGTGATAAACCTTCCTTTCCTAAGCGCCTATGAGAAATCCTTGTGTAGACTTTTGTATAACAATTCTGACTTGTGCAGCTAGTGGATGGGAGATGAGAACACCTGCACTGTAACGCCTCGTCACACCTGGCATGCACGTGCATATTTCACCAGAACCCTGGCTATGATGTTGACTGCCACATCTTAACTGGATCATTTTCTCACCCCATTGTTTCCTCCCTCCACAACGCAATCGTGGGGTGCCAAGGGGTTACCAATGGGATATAAGGCCCAATAAGCAGCCTGTCAGCTTTACTGTAGCTGAAATAATACATTGCAATGGAGAAGTATTGCTTTGTATCATTTATGTGATCAGAGGATCACTTGGTCCCCTACTGGGAATAAGTAAAAACAAGAAATAAAATTATAATAATAAAAAATAAAAGATTTTTTTTCACTTGCATATGCTTTTACATGGGTCATGGATCAGCAGCCAGGGACCTTCTAACAAGAATGAAAAATGCCTCTGTACATCTGCTAGTGACACTTCATGCACTTTAGGAAGAATTGGCCAAAACCTTAACAGGTTTATCCACTCCCTATTCATGTTTTCCATAGTGTAATATATTTAGTCCCAGGAACATGACTTTACTGTACATTAAGTTCCCTTTTACACGGGCTGAGTATCAGGAAAGTTCTCAAGGGCAAACTTTTCTACACACATTCCCCATAATTGTCCTGTGTAAAGGTGGCGCTGATCATTTGTCAGGTGATTGCATCTTGCATAATGCGACACACAGAATCATCTGGGTGACGGCACATTGTCCTGGGTAAACATGGGTGTGCTGCCAGTAGATAATAAATCTACAAATTAGCTTTGCAGGTTTGGAATGCGGCCAAGACCCTTTCGAAAATATGATAACACATCAGTGACCTGCTCCCCCTGCGTCATGTGTGACTTCACAAGGATAACCCCTTTAAATTGATCATCTTATTCCTTCTGCATTTCATCCCAAGGATGTACTGGTCTTCTGGTTTTACTAGAATTCTAGTATCTTAAATTTCTTTTTTATTTCCCATGTAACCACCTATGCTCCATCTATTTAGACGTGAACTGGCGCTTCCATGTTCATTGATTGTACCATACTCAATATGTCCGTGACACAATATGATTTTGTGCACCACTTAATTTTTTTCATCCAATAAGAGTACTTTCACATTTGTGGCAGAGGATTCCGTCAGGCAGTTCCGTCGCCGGAACTGCCTGCCGGATCCGTCAAAACGTATGCCAACTGATGATACTTGTAAGACTGATCAGGATCCTGATCCGTCTTACAAATGCATTGACATGCCGGATCCGTCTTTCCGGTGTCATCCATGCGCAGACCGGAAGGACAGATCCGGCATTGCAGTATTTTGAATGCCGGATCCAGCACTAATACGTTCCTATGGAAAAAGATGCAAGTTTTCCGGATTTTGGGCCAGAAAGACTGAACTGAAGGCATCCCGATGCATCCTGAACGGATTGCTCTCCATTCAGAATGCGTGGGGATCAAACTGATCAGTTCTTTTCCGATATTGAGCTCCTAGGACGGAACTCAATGCCGGAAAAAAACAAACGCTAGTGTGAAAGTACACTAAGACAAGTTAAAAAAAAAAAAAAGAAGTCTGCACTAGTGATCGTTCAGCCCGATCCAGAAGAGATGATTGCTGCATGTAATTGAAGCTGAATAATGATTGGTCCATGTAGATATTGGTTTATCTTGTTTTACTTTACATTCACCATGTCTGTATTTTCCAGCCTGTTCCTGCTCATAAAACTTTTTGGAGGAATCAGTGTAGCAGAGTTCTCGTCTCGTCTTAGCCCTGGGGAGAGGAAGAAAACCCTAAAGGAATTTGAGCAAGGAAAGCTACAGCTGTGAGTTGGAATAATATGACGGGAATCAGAGAGAACTTGGCGTCGTTGCATTCCTTGGCGTGGGAATTAAGAGGGGGAGATGCCAGGCAGGGGGAGCGCCAACCGACAATATACAATTGGCTCTAGTTTACAGGGTTTTTCAGGCGGACTGATGCATTGTGAAGGGTGATGAGCGATCGTTATTACAATTATTCACCCCTCATTCGCTTTGCATTATTGCCGTCAGCCCATTCCCCTTTGCTGTAGACAAGCAACGATTTTGGGTGCCATATCAATGATGCGATTACCTGCTTCATTGGCAGGTGATCGGCGACCTTTACATGGGCCAGTTGTTGGGAATGAGCATTTGTAGGAACATTCAATCCCAATAATTGGCCCTGTCCTCAGTTTGCTATGAAGTGTTTGTGACTAGGATGAGTTATATAACAAAAAAAGGGTTTTGAGGGGCACATTGGCACATAGTTAGGAATGTTGCTATGTCAAAGAGATTCCTACCTATGACAGTTGATGTAAGTGGCTGTTTTTAAGATCCCCACAGCCTCCATGTTTGACGTATAGAGGGTGCCAGAATCCATATGAACCCAACTGAAAAACGTGGCTTGTTCCATAGGATGCTATATTTGCAACTTTACCAATTGTTGCTCTTGTATAAGTTGGTGAACTGCTCATGGCAGGAGAGTATAAGTGAATTTTATTTAAATAGGGGCAGAATTCTTTGTAAAAAAAATTAAAAATAAATTCGGGTCCCTTTTTAAGGCCCCATTCACATAACCATATTTTTTCTCCTCATCCAATCCACATTTTTTTGCTGTTCGGATGTGGACCCATTCATTTCAAGGGGCTGCAAAAAATGTGTATGTGCACAGCCCCGCAAAAGAGATGGAACATTCCCTATTGTTGTCCGTTTTGCGGACAAGAGTAGACATTGTTACAATGGGTCCACACAAAAAAAAATGAATGCAACCCGAATGTCACACAGACGGCATCCATATTACTTGTGGACTACAAAATACATGTGAATGCACCCTAATACAGAGCTCCAAATTCTTGACAGATTGAAGCACATTAAAACCATTTGCTTTCCCTGTTTGATGCGATTCTGATAATTTCAGCTTTTGTCTCGATTTTCTGTCTACTCTTGGGGATTGCACTAGGAACCTCCTTTTGGGGCCATAAATATCTGGGAATGGGGCAGCGGTGAGACTGGATTTGACATATATCTTTGTAAATACTAATTTAAATATATCACAATTGATCACAGTATTTTACGTGCTCATACAGGCTAATAAGCACAGATGCCACTGCAAGAGGAATAGACCTCACCGGAGTGAAGTGCGTGATAAACTACGATGCTCCGCAGTACATCAGAGTATATGTTCACAGGTATGGTAATCGTATGTGCATACAAATATGTATTCTGTATGGAATTAAGTTCCCTTTAACCACTTCAGGAACCTGCCATTTTTCACCTTAAGGACAGGCCATTTTTTGCAAATCTGACATGTCACTTTATGTGGTGATAGCTTTGGAACACTTTTACTTATCCAGGACATTGTGAGATTGTGTTCTCATGACACCTTGTACTTCATGATAGTGGTAAATTTCAGTCAATATTTTTATTTGAAAAAAATGCCAAATTTACAAATAAAATTAGAAAAATTTGCAACTTTCCAAATTTCTATTTCTCGCTCATATCATTGGGGGACACAGGACCATGGGTATAGCTTGCTGCTGCCACTAGGAGGCGACACTAGGCTGAAAGCTGTTTGCTCCTCCCCTGCAGGCTATACCCCCTCCAGCCTGGAGAGAGCATATCAGTTTTTAGCTTAGTGTCGTAGGAGGCAGACCTCCCTGCTTTGCAGGGTGGCGCTTTGATTATTTTTTTATTTTTTCCAGAATCCGGATAGGGGGTCCAGGGTCGCTTGCGTCCCTGCATCCCCGGGAGGCGGGCCGGTGTACCTTGCTCACCGCCTTGCCACCCCAAGAAGAAAAAGCGGACCAGGGCAGCCTCGCTCCCCTGCTTCCCCCCAGCTACAGGACTACCCTTTCTTCAGCCCTCTTCTGCCCGGACCCCTGTTGCCTGGTGCCAGCGGTCGTAGGGTGGTCCTGCTGGTGTTACAGCTGAGGGTGAAGTCTACAGATGAAGATAGGTAAGTGATCGCCTCCCAGGCCCCCACTCTCGGTATAACAGGCGTGCCGTACTGCACCAGTGCCCCTGGACCTTCTCTACCCCTTTCCACGCGAGACAGTGGAACTGTGGTCCTCCCCGCCGAAGGTGGATCCGCCGGTGGCTCGACTGGCAAAATCTACGACCATTCCGGTAGCGGATGGTTCTTCACTCCAGGATCCGGTGGACCGTCGCGTAGAGTCGCTCTCCAAGTCAATCTTTACGGCGAGCGGTTCGGCGCTGCGTCCGATTTTCGCGTCCGCCTGGGTAGCCAAGGCGGTTTCGGAGTGGTCCATCCGGTTAAGCCAGGACATTTTGTCCAACCTCCCGCCTGCTGAGCTCGAGTTGTCTGCGCTCCAAATTTCACATGCGGGAAAATATATCTGTGAAGCGGCACTGGATGCTGGGTCGATGGTTGCCCGTGCCTCAGCTCTCACCACTTCGGTCCGCAGGGAGTTATGGCTCAAGGCCTGGAAGGCTGATTCTTCCTCTAAACGCTCTCTCCTAAAGCTTCCGTTTTCTGGGGCTCGGCTTTTTGGGCCGAAACTGGATGTCATAATCTCAGAAGCTACGGGTGGCAAAAGCACCCATCTGCCCCAACCCAAAGCGAAGCGGCCTTTTCAGTCCAGATCTGCGTCTTCACGCTTCCAGTCCTTTCGCCGTTTCTCGGGCACCCGTTCAGTTCCCACCCCCGCAGCGGGACCACCCAACCAGGATCGGCGGAAGGGCCCATCCTTTAAGCCTCAGCAGGCTTGGCGTCCGCGTGCCCAGCAACCTCGCACAGCGCCAAGTAAGCAGCCTTCCGCATGAAGATTTGTTCCCACCCTCTCAGGTGGGGGGGCGTCTTCTCCTGTTCCAGGACATTTGGCACGCCCACATTCCGGACGCATGGACGCTCGAGGTAGTTTCTTCGGGCTACAAAATAGAATTCAGGTCCCTTCCCCCCAACCGTTTCTTCCCTTCCCAGCCTCCCAGGGATCCCGTCCGGGCCGCGGCTTTCTTGAACGCCGTCCAGTCCCTACTTCTGCGGGGGGTGATTTCTCCGGTACCTCCAGAAGAGCGTTTCACAGGTTTTTATTCCAACCTGTTTGTGGTCCCCAAGAAGGAGGGCGATGTGAGACCGGTGCTGGACCTCAAACTTCTGAATCGCTATCTACGGGTTCAGAGGTTCAGAATGGAATCTCTTCGCTCCGTTGTAGCCTCATTGGTGCAGGGGGAGCACATGGCGTCTTTGGACGTACAAGATGCGTATCTCCACATACCTATCGCTACCATGCACCAACGTTTCCTCCGATTTGCCATCCAGTCGGATCACTTCCAATTCGTCGCGCTGCCATTCGGTTTGGCGACGGCCCCGCGGGTGTTCACGAAGGTTCTGGCACCCCTTCTGGGGATTCTGCGGTCCAGAGGCATTACCCTTCTCCCATACCTGGACGACATCTTAGTCAAAGCCCCGTCGGCGTCGCAATGCGCAGACAGCCTTCGGATTACGATGAGCACGCTCACTCGCTTCGGTTGGATTCTCAACCGAAGGAAGTCATGCCTGTCTCCGACCACTCGGATCAGGTTCCTGGGTATGACTTTGGATTCCGAGGCCGCCGTGGTCCGTCTCCCTCTGGACAAGAGATTGGGCATTCAGAATGCAGTGGTTCTGCTCACCCGGCATCGCAAGGTATCGATTCGCAACTGCATGCGAGTTCTGGGGCTGATGGTGGCCTCATTCGAGGCGGTACCGTTCGCCCAGTTCCACACCAGGGAGTTTCAGCGGCTCATCCTGTCCTCCTGGGACAAGTCCCGGGATTCACTGGACCTCAGGATCTCGCTGTCTCAGCCCGTTCGCGAAGCTCTCGCCTGGTGGATGGTTCCGGACCACCTGTCGTCAGGGAAGTCGTTCCTGCCGGTGTCATGGACGGTGATTACGACAGACGCCAGCCTCCGCGGTTGGGGAGGGGTCTTCGGTACTCGGACAGCCCAAGGTGTCTGGTCTCTGTCGGAGTCCAGACTACCCATCAATATCCTGGAGCTCCGGGCCATCTACCTCTCCCTTTGCCATTGGACCACCGATTTGCGGGGCTGTCCGGTCAGGATACAGTCGGACAACGCCACAGCGGTTGCCTACATCAATCACCAGGGGGGTACGCGCAGCGGACCGGTGATGGACGAGGCCGCGAGGATTCTGCAGTGGGCGGAAGCCCATGTCCCGGTGGTCTCGGCGATCTTCATCCCGGGCGTGGACAATTGGACGGCGGATTTCCTCAGCCGAACGACGGTGGACTCGGGGGAGTGGGCTCTCCACCTGGAGGTGTTCGAGGACCTTTGTCTCCGGTGGGGTCGCCCAGAAGTGGACCTAATGGCATCTCGGTTGAACCACAAACTCCCGTGCTTCCTGTCTCGCGCAAGGGATCCGATGGCCTACGACGTAGACGCACTCGTGGCACCGTGGGACGACTTCAGTTTCCTGTACGTATTCCCGCCGCTGCCGCTCCTACCGCGGATTCTTCGCAGAATCAGGATGGAGGGTGTTCAAACGCTCCTAATTGCCCCAGACTGGCCGCGCCGAGCTTGGTACTCGGAGCTCGTTCTGCTCCTGGGGGACGCGCCGTGGCCTCTTCCACTCAGGCCCGACCTGCTCTCACAGGGCCGAGTCTTCCACCAGGGTTTACATACGCTGCGTTTGACGGCGTGGCTATTGAAACCTTCCTGCTGAAGAACAGGGGTTTCTCGGATGCGGTCGTTCGCACGATGATTAGGGCTCGGAAGCCCTCCTCCGCGAGAATCTACTATCGTACGTGGAGGTCGTTCTTGAAATTCTGTGAGGACAGGGACCTCCCCTCTAGGAGGTTTTCCCTCCCTACGGTGTTGGCTTTTCTTCAGGCGGGTTTGGAGCTGGGTCTGGCCCTAAGTTCGTTAAAAGGGCAGGTTTCGGCCCTTTCCATATTTTTCCAGCGTACACTGGCGGTGCTGGGGCCCGTCAAGACCTTCATGCAGGGTGTTGCGCACACCGCGGTTCCATATCGGCCACCGTTGCATTCCTGGGACCTGAATTTGGTGCTGGTGGCACTTCAGTCCGAGCCGTTTGAACCCCTGCGAGATGTCTCCCTCCGCATGTTGTCATGGAAGGTCGCGTTCCTGGTTGCCATTACGTCCATACGTCGGGTGTCGGAACTGGCGGCACTGTCGTGCAAGGAGCCCTTCTTGGTGTTCCATCAGGATAAGGTGGTGCTCCGGACGGTGCCGTCGTTTCTGCCGAAGGTGGTGTCGGCGTTCCATGTCAATGAGGACATTGTCCTCCCCTCGCTTTGCCCTAAACCTTCCCATCCTAGGGAGGTGGCGCTTCATCGTCTGGATGTGGTGCGGGCCTTACGGATCTACCTGGCCGCGGTAGCCTCCTTTAGGCGAGCGGACTCTTTGTTCCTAGTTCCGGAGGGTCCTCGGAAGGGTTTGGCGGCATCCAAGGTGGCGATTGCTCGGTGGATTAGATTGGCCATTCACGAGGCCTACCGCTCCAAAGGCAGGGTTCCTCCGCCTGGTGTCACGGCTCACTCTACCAGGGCGGTCGGGGCTTCTTGGGCACACTTTCACCACGCTTCGGCGTCTCAACTGTGTAAGGCAGCGACTTGGTCTTGCACACCTTCACCAAGTTTTACAAGGTGCATTCGTTCGCATCGGCGGATGCTGCTCTTGGCCGTAGGATCTTACAGGCCGCAGTGTAGTGGCTCGACGGTGGAGGTGGAGTCAGCGGTTTTCCCACCCTGGGGACTGCTTTAGGACATCCCATGGTCCTGTGTCCCCCAATGATATGAGCGAGAAAACGAGATTTTTGTGAACTCACCTTGTAAAATCTCTTTCTCGCTTTATTCATTGGGGGACACAGCACCCACCCATTGTTGTTGGTTTCTACTGAGACCAGTGGTCCAAGTTACCGGTTGGGACTGAGGTCAGGTTCGGTTGTTTTGTTGGACTGTGGTCTTCCTGTTTTGTTTTGTTTCGGTATGTTTCTCCTACTGCTGAAGCACAAACTGATATGCTCTCTCCAGGCTGGAGGGGGTATAGCCTGCAGGGGAGGAGCAAACAGCTTTCAGCCTAGTGTCGCCTCCTAGTGGCAGCAGCAAGCTATACCCATGGTCCTGTGTCCCCCAATGAATAAAGCGAGAAAGAGATTTTACAAGGTGAGTTCACAAAAATCTCGTTTTCTCTGCTTTTAAAACAAATAGTGATACCTCATATAATAGTTATTACTTTACATTCCCCACATTCTACTTCATGTTTGGATAATTTTGTGAATGCCATTTTATTTTTTGGGGACATTAGAAGGCTTAGAAATTTAGAAAGACATCACAGAGAAAAATGACTTTTCATATAAAACATAACTTTTACTGTTGTTAGTTAAAATAATACCCCTTCTTAGTATATATATTAGGCTACGTCAAATAATTAGACAAGGCCTTACTTGGACGTATCAGGATAATGTAGTCCGATGTATAGAAAAATTTGCGTCAACTTGCAGTTAGATGACTGTGGACCTGGCCAAACGGTAGAAAGAGAGGTGGTGGATAAGGGGAAGGGAACAATATCCCTAATACAACCCTCAATGTACCCCTGCCTACAGGCGGAGAACCCGCCCCGAAAGGGGCGACCCCACCTCTCGGTGGCTAAACCCTCACTGTCGCCTATTGATACCCTGCCTAAACGGATCAATGATGTTCGTCCCTTCTTTGGCAATATTGGGACATATTGCCAAAGAAGGGACGAGTCATAATTGTCTGATTTAGATCATATAATTTCACTCTGTCCACCCTGAGAAAATCAACTCCTCAGGCAGTAAAGGCTGAATGTTCTTCCTATTGTAGGGTCGGAAGGACAGCCCGAGGAGGGACGACTGGTCTCGCGTTTACAATGCTGCTGAGAATACAGGTCTGTAAAATATGCCCTTATCACGTGTGAATTAGAGATGACAAGCTCTGAATGTTTGTCCTTTCCCCTCCTCAGGAGCAGAGGTATCTGAACATGATGCGGGAAGCTGGTGTCCCAAAGTTACAGAAGCAGCTGGTGATGAGTGAGAGCCTCAGGCAGTTTGAGCAGCGATATGAAGAGGTCCTCTCACAGCTACAGAGGGTTGTTAAGGTAACTATGTCTCTGAAATAAGAGATATGCATACAGCAGCCACGTAGACAAGGGAAACTGAAGCCTGAGATTGACTTCTATGGCAATCTGTAATAGACATTGCCTGTCATTGTAATCCTGTGATGATGCTGAGATGACTGCTGAGAAATAATCTCTACAGCACAGGAAGTGACAGCCTATTATGAAGCTCAGTAGCCAGTGTGAAAACTGTAAGATTTCTGGATTATTTTTAAATTTAGATAGTGGCATGAAAAATTATAAAGAAAAAAAAAAAACACAATAAAAAATAGAAATATATAAAAGTATTGGACACCTACAAGAGATTTTATGGCATCCCATTCTAAACCCATAAAATACAGATTTCGCCCTCCCTTTTGGAGTGTGTCTGTGGGAATTTTTGCCCATTCATCCAGAAGAGGTTTTGTGAGATCAGACACTGATGGTGGACGAGAGGGCCTGGCTCACAGTCTACATTCTAGTTAATCTCAAAGTTGTTTGATGGGGTTGAGGTCAGGGCTTTAGAGACCTTGCTTTGTGCACTGGGGCAGCCCCTGAAAAAACAAATATTTTATTAGAATTTGGGGAGTGTTCTTACTTTATTTTGAAAGTTAAAAGTTAAATTGTGAGTTTTCCTGTTTTCGGATTGGAAATTGTACAAATTAATTTCCGTTTATTTTATTTTTTTCTGTTCACAGCAAGAACGAGCTGAAAAGCGCTGCTAAATTTTGGAATAGTAGCCAAAAGAATATTTGGTTCCATTATTGGGAGCCAACAACTTCATATGAGCTTCTGTTGCGTCCATTGCTAGGCGTGAAAGATATTTCTGGAGGCCTGACAGATTTGAATTGCATCTGATTTCTGTGCTGATTGACAAACCTTGTATGGATGGGGACCACCAGTCTATGAAGTGCGGACTATGTGTCTTACTGTTTCACTGTAATATATATTTTCATGTACAGAATGACAATTTTCTACTACAAAATGCAATGTATTTTAAAGACAACATATTCTTGGATGGGAAATGTAATTAAGAAGACAGTGAATAAATGAATTTCTGTAAATGCCATGAGTGGAAAAAAAGTATTAGCCCAAATTGGTTATTGTCCCACTGAGCCTTCAGTAGAATACACCTTCCCACTCGATTCAAACTACGGAATAAGCATGGTCAGCTATGTACAGTTCAGCAAACAATGTAATAGTTTAATAAGCTGGTACAAGTAGAGTCCAAGTCTCACTAATAAACTTACTACAACTTATTACAACTAATAATTTGTCAGAACTATTAACAAATCAGAGCACCTTCAAAGGAAATTTGTATAATCGAGTTGAATTACGAATATCAGTTGGATATAACCAAGTGGTTCGATAATTTGTGCCTCTGCTTCATGTATACAGGAAACCATGTATAACAACCTCTGGCTGCTGCTTTATTGACATCTTATGTAGATTTATATGTTGCTTGTGGTCCAGTCTCCACAGTTTTTTTTTTAGTTTTTTTTTTCGATTACCATTTCATCTCCTTGGATCTTTACCGTGGATGTTTTTTTTTTTTTTTTTTTTTTTTTTTTCCCAGAATAAGCAAATTTATGAAAGGATAAAGAAAAAGTAATCTGGCCAGGGGGAACAGTACATCCTTTTACATATATAGTTTACAATGTACAGTCGTGGCCAAAAGTTTTGAGAATGACACAAATATTAGTTTTCACAAAGTTTGCTGCTAAACTGCTTTTAGATCTTTGTTTCAGTTGTTTCTGTGATGTAATGAAATATAATTACACGCACTTCATACGTTTCAAAGGCTTTTATCGACAATTACATGACATTTATGCAAAGAGTCAGTATTTGCAGTGTTGGCCCTTCTTTTTCAGGACCTCTGCAATTCGACTGGGCATGCTCTCAATCAACTTCTGGGCCAATTCCTGACTGATAGCAACCCATTCTTTCACAATCACTTCTTGGAGTTTGTCAGAATTAGTGGGTTTTTGTTTGTCCACCCGCCTCTTGAGGATTGACCACAAGTTCTCAATGGGATTAAGATCTGGGGAGTTTCCAGGCCTTGGACCCAAAATGTCAACGTTTTTGTCCCCGAGCCACTTAGTTATCACTTTTGCCTTATGGCACGGTGCTCCATCGTGCTGGAAAATGCATTGTTCTTCACCAAACTGTTGTTGGATGGTGTTTTGGTACCATTCTTTATTCATGGTTGTGTTTTGGGGCAAAATTGTGAGTGAGCCCACTCCCTTGGATGAGAAGCAACCCCACACATGAATGGTCTCAGGATGCTTTACTGTTGGCATGACACAGGACTGATGGTAGCGCTCACCTTTTCTTCTCCGGACAAGCCTTTTTCCTGATGCCCCAAACAATCGGAAAGAGGCTTCATCGGAGAATATGACTTTGCCGAAGTCCTCAGCAGTCCATTCACCATATTTTCTGCAGAAGATCAATCTGTCCCTGATGTATTTTTTTGGAGAGAAGTGGCTTCTTTGCTGCCCTTCTTGACTCCAGGCCATCTTCCAAAAGTCTTCGCCTCACTGTGCGTGCAGATGCGCTCACACCTGCCTGCTGCCATTCCTGAGCAAGCTCTGCACTGGTGGCACTCCGATCCTGCAGCTGAATCCTCTTTAGGAGACGATACTGGCGCTTGCTGGACTTTCTTGGATGCCCTGAAGCCTTCTTAACAAGAATTGAACCTCTTTCCTTGAAGTTCTTGATGATCCTATAAATTGTTGATTGAGGTGCAATCTTAGTAGCCACAATATCCTTGCCTGTGAAGCCATTTATATGCAACGCAATGATGGCTGCACGCGTTTCTTTGCAGGTCACCATGGTTAACAATGGAAGAACAATGATTTCAAGCATCACCCTCCTTTTAACAGGTCAAGTCTGCCATTTTAACCCAATCAGCCTGACATAATGATCTCCAGCCTTGTGCTCGTCAACATTCTCACCTGAGTTAACAAGACGATTACTGAAATGATCTCAGCAGGTCCTTTAAAGGGGTTGTCCCACTTCATTAAATAGGTTTTATCTAATTTATTTACCCCCACAGAACATATCTTCCTATCTATGTCATAATCAAAAAGCTACCTTTCTTACAAAAAATCCTGTTATGCGATCCCTTTGTTGATTTCGGTATCCCATGGATACGGCCTCTTTCGTCCGGCCGCATCGCTGTGCCGCGCCTGCGCACAACAGCTGAACAAGTTATCGGGCCGCCTCTCCATTCCTACGAGTATGCGCACGTCCGCGCATGCGCAAATACAGGAGGCGGGTGCCGGAATCAAATAGCCGGCACCCGACCTCTATGACGGAGCGGCACCTTAGGGGTTAACTGCCGCTGATCGCAGCCCCCTATCATAGAGGTCGGGTGCCGGCTATTTCACTCCGGCACCCACCTCCTGCATTTGTATTAACATTGGTGGCGCAGTGCGCCCCCCCAACACCCCAGTATAATAAACATTGAGTGCGGCCCTCCCCCCAGTATAATAAACATTGAGTGCGGCCCTCCCCCCAGTATAATAAACATAGTGAGGCCCCCCCCCCCAGTATAATAAACATAGAGTGCGGCCCCCACCCCAGTATAATAAACATTGGTGGCGCAGTGGGAAGTGCCAATGAGGGTTAAAAAATTAACTCACCTCCACCAATTGATCGCGCAGCTGCCGGTCTCCTGTTCTTGCTTCAGGACCTGTGGTGACGTCACTGAGCTAATCACATGGTCCATTACCATGGTGATGGATCATATGATGTACCATGTGATGACCACAGTGATGTCACCACAGGTGCTTTGACAGGTCCTAAAGAAAGAACAGGAGACCGGCAGCTGCGCGATCAATTGGTGGAGGTGAGTTAATTTTTTATTAATTTTTTTAACCCTCATTGGCACTTCCCACTGCGCCACCAATGTTTATTATACTGGGGGGGGGGGCCCGCACTCAATGTATATTATACTGGGGGGGGGGCGCACTCAATGTATATTATACTGGGGGGGGCCGCACTCAATGTTTATTATACTGGGGGGGGGGCGCACTCAATGTATATTATACTGGGGGGGGGGCCGCACTCAATGTTTATTATACTGGGGGGGGGGGGGGGCCTCACATACATTGTCGGCTCCAGAAGGATGACTCATCCACATGAACGAGCACGCAAGGACTGAGCTCTCAGGGTGAGTCATGAGGAGGCGTGGCCGGCCTTCACTCAACTACAGGAGCCAAACCAGGAAGTTATCAGGACATCTACTGCTGGTAAGATTGAAAAAGCAAAGTGGGACAACCCCTTTAATGACAGCAATGAAATGCAGTGGAAAGATTTTTTGGGGATTAAGTTAATTTTCATGGCAAAGAAGGACTATGCAATTCATCTGATCACTCTTCATAACATTCTGGAGTATATGCAAATTGTGATTATAAAAACTTAAGCAGCAACTTTTCCAATTTCCAATATTTATGTAATTCTCAAAACTTTTGGCCACGACTGTACAATTGCAAGAAAAGTGAACCCTTTGGAACTACCTGGCTTTCTGCATTGATTACTAATAGTGTTTTTTATAATAGATTTACTGTTGAAAATGCACCAGTTTTAGGGACAATTCATTTATGCATTTATCAAGTATTTGATACTATAAGACAGTTTTTATACCTTGTCTGACAAGGGACATGGTATAATGGAAAAAGGGTTTCTCATCTGTGTCATTGGGGAAACTTCAAAAAGTGAGAACTCCTCACACCAGCTATACCTTTCCAACAAGGGACTACGCTAAAACAGTTTTTACATTAGTGGCTATAGGAGGCACATGCCCTAACCAGTGGGTGGGAGAGCCAGGAAATGCAAGAGGGCACTGCACAAGTAAGGTGGCCATAACCCCGGACAACAAGCAATAAACAATGAAGAAGCAGGTAAGGAAAACTCAGAGGCAATTTCCGTAATTAAAAGCATTTAGTAAGTTTATTTTACCAAGGTGAAAGGTAATTGCCCGGATAACTCTTCCTCCCTGCCAAATTTTTTCCAGATCAAACAGATTTTGATTCTTTAGCCTAAGAGTATAACTTCGTGGATAGGCTTCACAATTCCAAGATGCTTAGAGCAGGGATGCCCAACCTAAGGCCCTCCAGCTGTTGCAAAACTGGCTAAACATACTACCTTAGGCTAAATGCACACATTTAAGATTGCGTGCGGATTCTCAGTGGAAAATCGGCACCGTAGGTCATGTACATTGTATTCTATGGGAACTTGAAATTCTAATGTACACGATGCAGATTTTTTTTTCGTGCAGATTTTGACCTGCGGTGCGTTTTTTTTTTTTAATCTTCGTTCACACGGGCGAGATTTCCGCGCGGGTGCAATGCAGTAGGTGAACGCATTGCACCTGCACTGAATCCTGACCCATTCATTTCAATGGGTCTGTGTACATGAGCGTTTTTTTTCATGCATCACTTCTGCAATGCTTTAAAATCGCAGCATGTTCTATATTCTGCGTTTTTCACGCAGCCCTGGCTCCATAGAAGTGAATGGGGCTGCGTTAATAACGCATTGCATCTGCAAGCAAGTGCGGATGCAATGCGTTTTTCACTGATGGTTGCTAGGAGATGTTGTTTGTAAACCTTCAGTTTTTTTTCACGCGCGTGAAAAACGCATCAAAACGCATTGCACCCGCGCGGAAAAAACTGAACAACTAAACGCAATTGCAGACAAAACTGACTGAACTTGCTTGCAAAATGGTGCGAGTTTAACTGAACGCACCCTGAACGCATCCGGACCTAAACTGTCACGCTCGTGTGAACTCAGCCTAAAAGAGTTTGCTTCCAATCCCCCTGCAAATTTTTCGTTCAACGCTTTCAAAATCTCCAACCAAGACTCGCGCCTTTTTTTTTTTTTTTTTTCAGAATATCCAATCTCTCCTCATCCAGGGTGTGATTGTTCTGTTCCCCTCCCAAGACCATTATTACTGTTTTTATTCCATTCTGTACGTAGTTCCTAAAAATCAATCATCTGGGTAAAGCTTTTCCAGATGGAGTCCCTGAGGTCAGTGATCACATGCATGGAACTAGGGGAATTTCTGTCCTAGATAGGATATCCAGGAAGTGCTCAACTTGGTCATGGCCCTCCTTCATGCTTGGGGGAATATCAGTGATCTTTTACCTAGACAACCTCTTGATCAAGGGCCTGTCATTGTCATCCAATCTGGACAGCCTGGAGATTGTTTTGTAGCCACTGGATCAGTTTGGCTAGATCATCAATCTCCTGAAGTCCCCCCCTTCTGCCGTCTCAGTAAATCACATTGCTGGGGATGTACTTTGACACCCACTGAACCAGAATTGTTCTCCCACCAGAGAAACCTTTTGACACTTCTTCAGAATGTGTTTCTGCTTCTGTGACTGTGTCTGACTGCAGTTCCTACCTCATCCACTAAGGCAGCACACGGAGTCTGCCAGGCATGTCAGAGACTGATCTAATCTTCTCGTTTACATTCCAGCACTGTTGACCATTCACATATCCAATGTGGACAACTGGATTGCGGATTTCCTCAGCAAAGAACATATAGATCCAGGTGAGTAGGCCCTTCTTCCCCAAGTGTTTCAGTTGATTTGTGACAGGTGGGTTCATCCAGACATGGACCCTATGGTCTACAGCTTCAGTCGGAAACTCAAATCTTTTGTCTCTTGATCCAAGGATCCATTTGCTTTGGTGGTCAAGATTTCCGTATGTCTCACCCCCCTTTTCCTCCTTCTTTAGCAGCTCCTCTAGAAGGTCTGCTGAACCTTGGCATCTGCCGCTTTGGCAGGATATTTTATCTCAAGGCCCTCTTTTTCACCAGAATTTACCTTTGCTGCATTCAGCTGCATGGCTGTTAAAGCTACTGAATCTGTTATCCAGATGATGATGATCCACATAAGGAAACATTGTTCCTTCAAGATTTATCATATGATGTGGAAAGTCTTTGTGTTAATGTGAGGACAGACATCTCTGAAAATGGGCCTTAGGGTCAGTCTTAGGGCTCATTTGCACGACTGTATATATTTTGCAGTCTGCCTAAATTTAAAATATGGATGACGTCCGTGTGACATCTGTATTGCATCAGTTTTTTTGTGTGGATCCATGTGTAACAATGCTTATCTTTGTCCAAGAATAGGACATGTTCTATTTCTTTGTGGAACAGACTTATTTACATACGGAAACGGAATGCACACAGAGTCATTTCAGATTTTTATGGCCCCATTGAAATTAATTGTTCAGCATATGGGCTGCAAAAAAAAAAACAGACATGGACAAAAAATTTGTTTGTGTGCATGACCCCTCAGTTTACACTGTTTTCATTTGAGACAGTATTAGTAAATTTGCCCTAATGAGTAAACATTAACAGCTTAGAAACTGGCAGAAACAGAATGGCGAACAGCAACACTCACAACAGCATTCTTTAGGAAGTGGCAATCGTTTATTAATGCATTCCTTTCTGATAAGGAAATTAAAACAGTAGTGACACCCAGTGGCGTACCGCGGGGGGGGGCGGCCTGCCCCGGGTGCCACTCACAAGGGGGGTGCCATGACGGAGTCACCCCTCCATCCACTGCTGCACCGCGACGCGACTCCGCCAGGCCGGCTTCTGTGGAAGGATTATTGCGGCGGCGCGCAACATGACGTCACGACGCTGACGCCGCGCCGCCTTCACGGATCTTTTAAAGAAGCGGAAGGATCCATTACCAGCGGTCGGACGGAGCCTGAGGCATCATCAAAATGTGAGTAAATAATTGTGCAATTAAGGGGTGTGTGTGTGCGTAATTAAGTGGGGGTTTGTAATTAAGGGGGGGGGGTGTAATTAAGGGATGTGTGTGTGTGTAATTAAGGGAGGGGTAAGGTGGGGAGGGAGGGGGTGTAATTAAGGGGGGGAGTGTGTAATTAAGGGGGGGTGTTATTAAGGGAGGGGGTGTAATTAAGGTGGGGAGGGAGGGGGTGTAATTAAGGGGGGGTGTAATTAAGGGGAGAAGAGAGGGGGTGTAATTAAGGGGTGTGGGTGTAATTAAGGTGGGGAGGGAGGGGGTGTAATTAAGGGGGGGTGTTATTAAGGGAGGGGGTGTAATTTGCATGTTTTCTTAACTTTCTTGGGGGGGGGGGTGCCAAACAAAGGGTTCGCCCCGGGTGCCAAATGCTCTAGGTACGCCCCTGGTGACACCTTTCTGTGCCACCTCCTGGTACGGTAAGGCAGCTCTGACTAGTTCTTTGGAAAGACTGCTCTATGGTTCTAGATAGATACCTTCTAATTAATTATCTCAGATGTGGAGGAATCCAGACATTCTTTCTTTATTTTCTATATAGCTGTCACTGTGTCCAGGAGCCACTAGGGGTCACCTGTGATGTGCCCTGTCACCTGTGCTAGAAGGGGGAGGGGAACTGTTAGGCCCCTTGCAGATGAGCGTGTCCAGATGTGTTGCGAAAATCGTGCGAGTAGGTGCTCAATTGCAGTCAGTTTTGACTGAGATTGCGTTCTGATGTTCAGTTTTTATCACACGGGTGCAATGCGTTTTGCATGCGCGTGATAAAAAATAAAACTGACTGTGGTACCCCAACTTCTTCACTGAAGTTCGGGTTTGGGTTAGGTGTTCTGTATATTTTATTATTTTCCCTTATAACATAGTTATAAGGGAAAATAATAGCATTGTTAATACAGAATGCTTACAAAAATGTGGCTTTAGGGGTTAAAAAATAAGATAAAAAATTTACTCACCTCATCCTGTTGTTCGCGCAGCCGGCAATCTTCTTTCTTCTTCTTCTTTCAGGACCTGCAAAAGGACCTTTTGATGATGTAATCGCGCTCACCACATGGTGAGCTAGGTGATGTCAGCGTAGGTCCTGCTGAATGAAGATAAAAGATTTCTATCTTCATTCAGCAGGACCTGCGCTGACGTCACTGAGCTCACCACGTGGTGAGCGCGATTACGTCATCAAAAGGTCCTTTTGCAGGTCCTGAAAGAAGATGATGCCGGCTGCGCGAACAGCAGGATGAGGTGATTGTTTAAACCCCTAAAGCCACATTTTAGCAAGCATTCTGTATTAAGAATGCTATTATTTTCCTTTATAACCATGTTATAAGGGAAAATAATACAGTAAATTTTATCAATTTTCTTACATCATCTCCTAGCAACCATGTGTGAAAATCGCACCGCATCTGCACTTACTTGCGGATGTTTTGCGATTTTCACACAGACCCATTCATTTCTATGGGGCCTGCGTTGCATGAAAAACACAGAATATAGAACATGCTGCGATTTTCACGCAACGCACAAGTGATGTGTGAAAATCACCGCTCATCTGCACAGCCCCATTGAAGTGAATGGGTCCGGATTCAGTGCGGGTGCAATGCGTTCACTGCACGCATTGCACCCGCACAGAATTCACGCCCGTGTGAAAGGGGCCTTAATGAGCTCACCATTTCCACGTACTTTGTTTTTTCCAATGCCTATGTAATAATGGTTGGCTCTGTGAACTCTTCAATAAACTTTATAAAAATAAAAAAAACAGCACAGGGAGAAAAAGTGAGTGAACACAAATGCAATAATTTGTAGATCCCTCTATCTCTGAAACCACCTCCACCAAATGTTTCCTGTAGCTGCAAATAAGATTTGCACAATGTTGAGAAGGAACTTTGGACCATTCATCCCTTCTAATGTGTTTCAGTTCATCAATATTTTCCAATGCCTTGCATGCACAGCACTCTTTAGCATCTTGGTAGGGTTAACCCTTTGAGAACCGACCAAGGGATGTATTTGTCCCATGTTTTTAATTGCCTGTATCATCTGATTAAGATCTTAAAATACTTTTTTTTTTTTTTTTTTTTTAGTCAAAATATTAGTTCTGATCAACAAATGGATCTAGCTTTATTTATTGTTCAAATATATTTTTAAAGGGAAAAAAATATAATTATTTTTATATTGATGATGGTAATCTTATGGTCCTCAAAGGGTTAAGGTCAGATCTCTCTTGTCCATTCCAAAACACAAAATTTCTTTTTCAACCATTCTTTAGTTACAATTTAATTGTAACAGGAGAATGACCCACAGCACACATCACCAAATGTCTCTTCAGCGTGAGGTCAAAATGCCACGAATGTAGTATTCCCTCAGTGATCTCAAGGACCTGAGGCAATAATGCAGCCCGAAACCATGATGCTTCTCTACCAGATTGCCTTTCATTCTTTTATGCACCACTAAATAATAACGCAAGGATCAACTGAGCAATAGACACCTGACCCTTTCATGCAGAAACACTATGCATACTCCATCGGAGTTTATACCCACCCAGCAGTGCTGTAGAATTTACCAATTTTGGAGGAAATCCTAATATCGATGTATGCAGAATTATTAGCTTGCGAACGCATGCGCAGCATGTGAACGTAGCACAAGAGGCGGAGGCGAACCACAAGGCACAAAACCTGTACAGTCGCACACTAAGGCCTCCTGCAAACAAACGTGTGCGCCCCGTGGTCGTGCTGCGGTCCGCAATACGGCAACTGGGTGCACAGGTTCGTGTGCAAGAGGCCTAACTGTGGGTCAATGTTATGAATCTATAAGCTCCCCATGTGCCACCTAATTGTTCTACCATGAGGCACCATATTCTCCCGTATTCTCTCTTAATAGTAGATAGTTTCCCTTATAGAAGAGAATTTTGCAACAAATGCAACGGACCAAGTCACAGTTGTTTTTCTCATCAGTTCTGTTGGAATCTGTGAGGAAGAAACTGTATGCCTGGGTATAAAGGCATACAGTCCGTAGTATGTCAGTCCAATATTCCAGTAAGGCCTCATGCACACGGCCGTTGTTTGGGTCCGCATCCGAGCCGCCGTTTTGGCAGCTCCGATGCGGACCCATTCACTTCAATGGGTCCGCAAAAGATGCGGACAGCACTCCGTGTGCTGTCAGCATCCGTGGCTTCATCCGCGGCCCCGCAAAAAAAAATATAACATGTCCTATTCTTGTCCACGCTTTGCGGACAAGAATAGGCATTTATATTGCCGGCACCCATTCCGTTCCGCAAATTGCGGATGGCAACACGGGCGGCTTCGGTTTTTTGCGGATCCGTGGTTTGCAGATGGCAAAAAAAAAACAGCACCGCCGTGTGCATGAGGCCTAAGGCAACAGCACACAGATTTCTGTACATCAAACATCCTTCAGGTTTATTTAACACTGCGTGTCCACGCAACGTTTTTGCTCTGATATAGAGCCAAAATGCTGGACGTACACAACACCATGTATGGTGTTGAATAAACCAGGATGTCTTTTGATATATTCAAGCCTGGGTGCTGTTACCTTCCTTGAATGTTAGCTATAAAGCCTGATTCACAAAGTCCCAGGAAAAAGGTATCCAAATTAGCTGTCCTCCGGATTGGAGCATTGTGTCTGTTACACTTCCTAATGCCTAATGGCCAGTGTCTGCTAGAAGAAACCACCCGAGAGATGCATCATATGCGTCTCACCAGTGCCCTGCTTGGTAATGATGAGTGGGAGAAATCCCAAAACAGTTGTCTATAGATGGGAGTCTTTTTGTTTGGAAGGAGTGTCTGGTTTGGCTACAAGTCATGTTTTAAGCGAGTCTGTCACCTACGTTGAGCATTTTAGACCACTCATATCACGGTAGAGCACAGTTGCACAACATAAAAATAGTACCTGTTTTGTGTCTTTCACAGGTCCACAAGCTGAAAAAACACTTTATATAGATATGCCGATTAGGTCCTGCAAGTGTCCAGGGGTGGCGTTATGGCCGCATGCCCAGGCCCCTCTCTGATGTGTCGGTATAACCGCTCCTCGGTTTGTGCTCATAGGGTGTGTAGCTGGGATTTGCATCTATGACAACTGAGTAAATTGCTTCTAGCACTGCCGCTGGTCTGGCACATCTACACAATGAATGTTTTGTGCTGATTAGAAGCCAATTGGTCTTATTCCAGATCTGTAACTGTTCATTTCTCCTTCACCCTAAGTTGTCCTCACATGCAGATAGTAAAGTGTCCATAGGTTATATCACAAAGTTCCCTAACTGCAACATATTCTGCGTTATTGACTTTCTGTCTGTGAGCTGTGAGCTGTTGTATGTGTGGAGCAGACATATTTCTGATAGAGGAGAACTCTGGCACAATGTAAAAACATGATTTGCACCATTTTTTTATTTATTATTTATTTTTTTGCAGCAAAAAGGGTGACCAACCAGAAAGGGGCATGGCTTAAGGTGCTCCAACGTGTGCCAAAAATATTCTGCTGTAAAATAAGCTAGCAAATGGATTTTGTGCACATTACATTACCTATCATCCATCATTAGCCATTGTGATAAATCTTTAGACTGTCTAGTATAAATTTTTATTTTAAAATGTAGACATCAGTAAATTTGCCCCGATGTCATTAAATCTTGCCCAAATTCTCAGAGATGACCAGGTGCAGGTGACACGAATGCCTCTTGCTATGATCTGCACATGCTAAATGTTAACTGTTTACTAGAAACTGGTAGCATTTGGGCACAAGGTACGGTGTGCCTCATGGTTCAGTCATTTCAGACGTGCTTATTGATTTATAAGGTTAAATATTAAAAGGGACACTTTCATCCAATCACATTTTAACAATGTATATGTGAATTTGTAATTTAAAAAGACAGGTAAATAAAAAAAACTTTAACTAGTGTATTCTACTTGCTGTCCTGACTGTTTTACTTCTTTTTACTTTTAGTATGGCAGACCATCACTGTGGCCAGAGGGAGTCTCCCCTGTAGTGACTCAATTAGAGCATCACACTAATTAGTGCAATGCTCTAATTGAGTCACTTCTGGGGGGGCTCCCTCTGGCCCCAGTGATGGTCTGCAATGCTCGGCTTTGGTTCCGACTAATATCTCGGAACTGAAGCAGAGTTCGGTTTCAAGTTTTAAAGTGGTTTTCCACTTCATAAATCAACTACCAAAGTTATTCAACAAAGTCATATGCAACTTCGGTTCGGGCCTAAAGCTCGCTCAACACTAATCATCTAGTGGTATCAAGACCTGTCATACTCTCATGCCAATTCTACACCTATTATAGAATGTGGGTTACTCCTCAGATAGCCTTTTCCCCCTTACAGCATCAGTATCCCAATGGATTGCCTATCTATTAGTGTTGGTCAAGCACTTTGCTCGTGTGCTCTAGTGCTCGAGTAGAACACTTCCCGATGCTCAGGTGCTCTACAGAGCACCCAAACACACTGGAAGTTAATGGGAGAACCCGAGCATTAAAGCAGGCACCCCCTACTCCGAAGAGGGGAGGGTGTCGGGACTAGTTTGGCTTAGGAGTCCCTGCTCTGACTCCATATATAGCTATGTCCATATATGGAGTCAGTGCTTGGGGACACCCAGTGTATTTAAATCTAATTTAGCCCCTATTTCTGAAAAGTTTCTGGTGGGATTCGAACTCACAACACATCTTAACCACTACACTATAGAGCTGCATGGCCAGTTACTTAAAAAAAAATGATAATAATGAATAAATAAATAAATGAGACTTCTGCTGTTACTAGTAGTATTCCTGGTATATATATATATATATATATGTTTTTAGCCATAATATATTTACATATATTATTATATATTTAGAATATACATTAGTAGTAGTTTCCCACATATTATGCATTCATATATATCAGAAGTATGATTTGATCTATATATATATATATATATATATATAATTGCGGTACACTTTTTTTACAATTACAAAAAAATATATAAATTAAATTTAGACTCTATTTCTGACGGGATTCGAACTCACAGCCTTCTACATTACAGCCCAGAATGTTAACCACTACAATATACAGCTGTAAAACCAGTTACAAAAAAAAAAAACTTCCGCTGTGTAGGAATACTTACTAACAGCAGAAGTCTCATATTTTAGTTTTTAGTTTGATGATATTCTGTTAATTTGGAAGGGATCTCATGTAACACTGCTACAATTTATTGATGATATTAATACAAATGATTTCAATCTGAAATTTTCAGCCAACATTGATCCACATTCAGTAGAATTTTTAGATTTACGTATTGAAAAGAAACAAGAAACCTTTGCCTGCAGTACATACCAAAAAGATGTAGCCAAGAATAGCTTTATCTTGAATACAAGCTGTCACCTCCCAAGGTGGCTTTTGAACGTCCCTTTTAGCCAATTTAGGCGCTTAAAAAGAAACTGTACAGAAAAAGAACAATTTGAGGTGGAGGCACAATATATGAAAGCACAATTTTTGCAAAAAGAATATCCCAATAGACTGTTGGAGGATTCAATACAAAGAGTGAGAGAATTGGATAGAGCCTCCTTCTTTAAACCAAAGGAAATATGTAATATCACCCAAGAACGAGATATAACAGCTAAAATAATCTTACCATACAACAAAGATCATAAGATGGTGAATAGTATCGTCCGAAAACATTGGCATCTACTAAAGGACGACAAGATGTTGGGTCCCATACTCCCTATGCATCCTCCAATAGTATACACTCGGGCTCCCAATCTGGGACTCCAAGTGGCCCCCACAATAAGGAAAAAGCAAACAAAATTAGTGACAACCCCATGGTCCAATCTGAAAGGTTTCTTCAGATGTGGCTGCTGTCAGAACTGTAGAAAAACACAGTTTGATAGAAACACAAAAATGGTAACATCAACGTCTAATAATTTCAAATGGGAAATTAATGAAATTTTGTCATGCAATAGCAAAGCTGTCATTTACATTATTCAATGCCCATGCCCAAAGCAGTACATTGGACGCACTAAAAGGGTATTCAAGACCAGAATTGCAGAACATATCAATAATATTAAGAAACAGTCTGAAACGCATCCCTTATCCAAACATTTTAAACTTCATCATGCAGGTGACCCTAGCCAAATGAAATTTTTGGCCATACAATCGGTCAAAGAAGACTGGAGGGGAGGAGATTTTGTGGCCAAAATGTCTAGACAGGAGTCCAAGAAGATCTTCGAGTTTGGATCTTTGATGCCTGCGGGTCTCAACTCGGAGATTGAAATTTTTGGCTTCCTATAGGGAGGATGGGTCGGTTTACATGGGGAGTCGATGCTGGGCTGGTTAACAGCGCACTGACTCCCCCTGCATTCCTTCCCATCCCCCCCAGTGCTACACTCCAGAAGTTCCGGCAGTTCCTGAGCTAGTGATTTGTTCATTTTAATTTTTGAATTTAAATTTTTTTTTGTTTGTTTTTTTTTATTTTATTTTATTTATGCATTTCTAATGTATATTCACATAGTGTGACATTATAGACTCCAGCGTATAATATACTGGAGTCCAATATTGATTATTTATGTGTTATTAGTAGATAGGGTGAAGATCAGGATTTTGCAGCCCATTAAGCTGCACAGTCCAGGATCCGAACCACGTTTTATTTTAAACCCGAAAGGGTATTTAAATCCATGACTAGTTAGGTTCACATTCAGCATTCTACATTCAACTACTGAGGAAGGAACAACGTTCCGAAACGCGTCTAGTGTGTATTAGACCAAGGCTACTGGTGCGGTTTTTATCCTGCAAAAAAAGGACTTTTTCAGCCATTGAAAGAAACCCTATGCTATCATCTACCTGTCCGTTTGTATATCAACGCTACAGAAGAGAAGCAAACGAACTACAAAGTAAACTCTGCTACATCAAGCTCCGGTAACCTGACGGGCTCAAGCAAGCAACATCGTAGCTGCATTAGCTTCCGCCAACCCTACGGCTCCAAGCACCTACGTCATTAACCAGCGACTTGCCATCCAGCTGTTCACGTGGGACGCTGAGAGAACGGGTCGGAAGCCCGCTCCCAAAGTGGAGAGAGAGCGAACGCTGCAACTTGAAAAGCAGTATAACCATCACCGTTAAAAGGTACCTAAATACAGAGTTTACTGTTATAAGGACAACTTTTGAACCTGTTCGGTTCCAACAAATTGGTATATAAGTCCGTGGACATTTTTAGTGGTTTCAACTGAAAGTCTGCAGGTCCAGTATAGCCATAAGGTTTTATCTATTTGTTAGGAGTACTCCAGTCTGTATAGGTTAGTGCGTGAGCTCCGCACTGTCTATATCTATACAATATACACGTATATGTATTTGTGCTGATATGTTGATATCTAAGTAGTTGCATTTTATATTAATAAATATTTTATTTGATGCAAAAATACTGTGAGCCAGCCTATATTATTATTTGATTTATTCGTTTTTAGTTTAGTTTAGTAACTGGTCATGCAGCTCTATAGTGTAGTGTTTAACATTCTTGGCTGTAATGTAGAAGGTTGTAAGTTCGAATCCCGCCAGAAACTTTTCAGAAATAGAGGCTAAATTAGATTTAAATACACTGACTTGAGCATCACTGTTTGTTTTCTCTAATGACTTGGGTCTCTGTGAAGGAATTAAAGCTATTAGGCCTCTTGCACACGGGCGTCACGGATTTGGTCCGGATGCGTTGCAAGAAACCTGCGCGAGTGCGCACACAATTCCAGTCAGCTTTGTCTGCGATTGCATTGCGTTGTTCAGTTTTTTCTGCACAAGTGTGAAGCGTTTTAATGCGTTTTGCACGCGCATGATAAAAAACTGAATATGGTACCCAGACCCGAACCCGGACTTCTTCACTTAAGTTTGGGTTTGGTATTCTGTAGATTGGCGAGCGCGATGACGTCAGCGCAGGTCCTTTTGCAGGTCCTGCAAGAAGAAGAAAGAAGACAATAACGGCTGTGCGATCAAGTGGATGAGATGAGTAATTTTTTTATTATTTTTTAACCCTCAAGGGACATTTTACTTTGCATTCTGTATTAAAGAATGCTATTATTTTCCATAATAACCATGTTATAATAGAAAATAATAAAGTGAATGGACCTCATCCCTATTTCTTATCCTCTCCTTAGCAACCACCTGTGAAAATCGCATTGCATCCGCACTTGCTTGTGGATGCAATGTGATTTTCACGAAGCCCCATTCACTTCTTTGGGGCCTGCGTTGCGTGAAAAACGCAGAATATAGAACATGCTGCAATTTTTACGCAACGCACAAGTGATGCGTGAAAAACATCACTCATGTACACAGCCCTATTGAAATTAATGGGTCAGGATTCAGTGCGGGTGCAATGCTTTCAAGTCACGCATTGCACCCGTGCGGAAAATTCGCCCGTGTGAAAGGGGCCTTACAGTTTCATAAGAACATAGCGAATCTCCCATACACTACAATGGTAATTTATTTCAGTGTGAGGCAGAAGCGATATGGAGATCGCATATTTAAGTCCCCTTAGTGAAAAAGATTTTTTTTTTTAATTAGGTAATTTTTTTTTATATTAAAAAAATATATAAAAATTCAAATCACTCTCCTTCAGCATAATAAAAATAAACAATGAAAAAAAATAATCAGCCATTGCATCGTCCCAAAACACCAATACTATTAAAATATAAATGTATTCATCCCATATGGTGAGTGCCATAACGGAAAAATCGAAATGGCAGATTCATTTTTTTTTGGTTGTTGCTTAATTTCACAAATACAAAAATAAAAAGTAATCAAAAAAGTTCTACACATCCAAAAATTGTATTAAAAAAAAGTACAGATCTCTCCGCAAACAATGAACCCTCAGACAGCTCTGTACATGTAAATATAAAAACTTATGGGGGTCCGAATATGCCAATGCAAAGCAAAAATATTTATTTTCCAAAAGTTTACATTTTTTTAAGTATTAAAACAAAAGAAAAACTATGTGGAAATGCTGTAATCATACTGACAGTAAGAATGAAGTAACAGGTCAGTTTTACCTCATAGTAAAGGTCGTAATAAGGAAACTCATAAGATAATTGCGTTTAGTTTCCAATTCCACATCATTAGAAAAAAAAATTCCAGCTTCCCTCTACATCGTATGCATTATTAAATGGTGCCATTAGAAAGTATTCCCGCAAAAAACAAGCCCTCATATGACTATGTAAATGGAAAAAAAATAAAAAGGTTATAACTAGAGATGAGCGAATTTTTCAAAAATTCGATTCGCCGGTTCGCCTAATTTTTGGGAAAAAATTTGGTTCGATCTGAAATTATTTGCGGCAAATGACATTAAAAAGCGTCTATTTCCTGGCTGCAGAGAGCCTTTATAGTGGTGTAGAACACTGTGCCTTGCAGTAACAAGCATAGGGAGTCTGCTTTGGTAGTGAAATAATACTGTGAGTCCATATGACATGCAGATGACAGGTGTCGCTCTTAGAATTACTGCAAACTTTACTTATTTGGGCAGTCTGACCAAATAACTTAAGCATTACCTCAGCCTTAGGCCCCTTGCAGATGAGCATGTCCGGAAGCGTTGCGTCTGCAATCAGGGAAAATCGTGTGAGTAGGTACGCAATTGCAGTAAGTTTTGACTGCGATTGCTTTACGATGTTCAGTTATTATTGTGCGGTACACTGACTGTGGTACCCAGACCCTAACCCGAACTTCATAACTGAAGTTTGGGTTTGAGTTCGGTGTTCTGTAGATTTGAATATTTTCCCTTATAACATGGTTATAAGGGAAAATAATAGCATTCTTAATACAGAATGCATAGTAAAATGTAGATTGACGTGTTAAAAAATTTACTTACCTATTCCAATTGATCGCGCAGTCAGCATCCTCTTCTTGCTTCTTCTTTCAGGACCTGCAAAAGGACCTTTGGTGATGTAATCGCGCTCACCACGACATCAGCGCAGGTCCTGCTGAATGAAGATAGAAATCTTCTATCAATTGGAACAGGTAAGTTAATTTTTTTTATTTTTTAATACCTCAATCTACAGTTTACTAAGCATTCTGTATTAAGAATGCTATTATTTCCCCATATAACCATGTTATAAGGGAAAATAATACAGGAAATACACTTTAATGGGGTCCGGGGTTGCTTTCATCCCTATCATCTTCTAGCAACCATGCGTGAAAATCGCACCGCATCTGCACTTGCTTGCGGATGCTTGCGATTTTCTCGCATTCCCATTCATTTCTATGGGGCCTGCGTTGCGTGAAAAATGCAGAATATAGAACATGCTGTGATTTTCACGCAACGCACAAGTGATGCGTGAAAATCACTGCCCGGATTCAGTGCGGGTGCAATGCGTTCACCTCACGCATTGCACCTGCGTGGAATTCTCGCCCATGTGAAAGGGGCCTTATAGGACGATGTTAGCGCCAAGAAGAAGCAACACTCCTTTTACACCGTCAGCTGATTCCACAAAGATGTCTACAGAACCTGTTCTATTAAACGCTTTTACAAGTAGAGCCCCCCAACAGAGTGGACAGGGTGTCAGCAGTAAGTATGCTTTGACGTCACTGATTATTTTGCCCTTCCTCTGATCCATCAGAACAATAACCCACAAAAAACAGATCCTGTCTATGGAGCATCCGCCCTCACTCGGTCATCTCTGTTTTTGATCCACTCCTGTTTTTTTTGCATTAGTAATCCATTGCATTCAGGATTGCTAATGCAAAAAAAAAAACAGGAGTGGATCAAAAACAGAGATGACACATGAACGGAATATTTGCAAGCAGTGGGCTGCCATCTTTTCTCACAAGTCCGGCGACGCACAGGTAAGCCCTTACCTGTGCGCGAGCCGGTCTGAAAACAAGTGCGGTCAAAGGGAGCAGGCAGTTCCAAGAACAGCCATAGGTGGCCTTCATCGGGCTGTTCTCAGAACTGCCTGCACCCGGTGACCGCATTTGTTTTTAGACCGGCTCGCGGCACAGGTAAGGGCTTACCTGTGCCTCGCCGGACTTGTAAAAAATAATGGCAGCCTGCATATGTTCGCAAGCGAACAATGCGAACTGGCCATCACTGTTTGGAAGTCTTCTGTGTTTTGTACCCACTCCTTCTTTTGGCTACTAAATCACAAGCCAATTGTGATGGGACCATACAGGCCTTACAGCTGCTAAACAGACAGGATCCATTGTGCATCTCATTTTACCTTCCTTCTGAGAGATGAGGAAGGGTCAAATAAATGATGATGTCAGCCAAGCCAAAAAGGCTAAATAGTGGCCCAGTCGTGAAGTAGGGAGGGTGGTGGCAGCATCAGGAGGCCACAGAGTGGCAAGGTGACATTGTGTGAAGGTGGCAGCAGCATGAGTAGACCACAGAGTGGCAAGGTGACATAGTGGTTAGGTGAAAGCAGCATGAGGACACCACAGAGTGGCCCAATCACAGTCTGTAGGTGGTGGCAGCATCAGGAGGCCACAGAGTGGCACAATGACAGAGTGTGGAGGTGGCAGCAGCATCAAGAGGCCACAGAGTGGCAAGGTGACATAGTGTGGAGGTGGCAGCAGCATGAGAAGACCACAGAGTGGCAAGGTGACATAGTGGTTAGGTGAAAGCAGCATGAGTAGACCACAGAGTGGCCCAGTCACAGAGTTTGTAGGTGGTGGCAGCATCAGGAGGCCACAGAGTAGCACAATAACAGAGTGTGGAGGTGGCGGCAGCATCAAGAGGCCACAGAGTGGCAAGGTGACATAGTGTGGAGGTGGCAGCAGCATGAGAAGACCACAGAGTGGCAAGGTGACATAGTGGTTAGGTGAAAGCAGCATGAGTAGACCACAGAGTGGCCCAGTCACAGAGTTTGTAGGTGGTGGCAGCATCAGGAGGCCACAGAGTAGCACAATAACAGAGTGTGGAGGTGGCGGCAGCATCAAGAGGCCACAGAGTGGCAAGGTGACATAGTGTGGAGGTGGCAGCAGCATGAGAAGACCACAGAGTGGCAAGGTGACATAGTGGTTAGGTGAAAGCAGCATGAGGACACCACAGAGTGGCCCAATCACAGAGTCTGTAGGTGGTGGCAGCATCAGGAGGCCACAGAGTGGCACAATGACAGAGTGTGGATGTGGCGGCAGCATCAGGAGGCCACAGAGTGGCAAGGTGACATAGTGATGAGGTGGAAGCAGCATGAGTAGACCACAGAGTGGCCCAATCACAGAGTTTGTAGGTGGTGGCAGCATCAGGAGGCCACAGAGTGTCAAGGTGACATAGTGTGGAGGTGGCAGCAGCATGAGGAGACCACAGAGTGGCAAGGTGACATAGTGGTTAGGTTAAAGCAGCATGAGGACACCACAGAGTGGCCCAATTACAGAGTCTGTAGGTGGTGGCAGCATCAGAAGGCCATAGAGTGGCACAATGACAGAGTGTGGAGACAGAGGTAGCATCAGGAGGCCACAGAGTGGCAAGTTAACACAGTGTGGAGGGTGCAGCAGCATGAGGAGACCACAGAGTGGCAAGGCAACATAGTGGTGAGGTGAAAAGCATGAGGAGCCCACAAAGTGGCCCAAACACAGATTTAGGTGGTGGCAGCTTCAGGAGGCCACAGAGTGGCACAATGACAGAGTGTGGAGGTGGCGGCTGCATCAGGAGGCCACAGAGTGGCAAGATGACATAGTGTGGAGGTAGCAGAAGCATCAGTAGGCCACTGAGTGGCAAGGTGACATCATGTGGAGGTGGCAGCAGCATGAGGAGACCACAGAGTGGCAAGGTGACATAGTGGTGAGGTGGAAGCAGCATCAGGAGGCCACAGAGTGGCAAGGTGATATAGTGTGGAGGTGGCGGCAGCATCAGGAAGCCACAGAGTGGGAAGGTGACATAGTGTGGAGGTTGCAGCAGCATGAGGAGACCACAGAGTGGTAAGGTGACATAGTGGTGAGGTGGAAGCGGCATGAGGATACCACAGAGTGGCATGGTAACATAGTGTAGAGGTAGCAGCACCATGAGGAGACCACAGAGTGGCATGGTGACATAGTGTGGAGGCAGCAGAAGCATGAGGACACCACAAAGTGGCAAGGTGACATAGTGGTGAGGTGGAAGCAGCATGAGGAGACCACAGAGTGGCCCAATCACAGAGTCTATAGGTGGCAGCACAATCAGGAGGCCACAGAGTGGCACAATGGCAGACTGTGGAGGTGGCGGCAGCAGCAGGAGGTTACAGAGTGGCAAGATGACATAGTGTGGAGGTGGCGGCAGCATGAGGAGGCCACAGAGTGGCAAGGTGACATAGTGTTGAGGTGGAAGCAGCATGAGGATACCACAAAGTGGTGCATTCACAGAGTCCATAGGTGGTGACAGCATCAGGAGGCCACAGAGTGTCACAATGACAGATTGTGGCAGTGTTGGCAGCATCAGGAGGCCACAAAGTGGCAAGGTGACATAGTGTGGAGGTGGCAGCAGCATAAGGAGACCACAGAGTGGTCCAATCACAGAGTCTGTAGGTTGCAGCAGCATCAGAAGGACACATAGTAGCACAATGACAGAGTGTGGAGGTGGCGGCAGCATCAGGAGGCCACAGAGTGGCAAGGTGACGGTGTGGAGGTGGCAGCAGCAGGAGGACACCACAGAGTGGCCCAATCACAGAGACTGTAGGTGGCAGCAGCATCAGGAGGACACAGAGTGGCAGAATGACAGGGTGTGGAGGTGGCGGCCGCATCAGGAGGCCACAGTGGCAAGGTGACATTGTGTAAAGGTGGTGGCAGCATCAGGAGGCCACAGATTGGCAAGGTGAATTAGTGTGGAGGTGGCAGCAGCATGAGAAGACCACAGAGTGGCAAGGTGACATAGTGGTTAGGTGAAAGCAGCATGAGGACACCACAGAGTGGCCCAATCACAGAGTCTGTAGGTGGTGGCAGCATCAGGAGGCCACAGAGTGGCACAATGACAGAGTGTGGAGGTGGCGGCAGCATCAAGAGGCCACAGAGTGGCAAGGTGACATAGTGTGGAGGTGGCAGCAGCATGAGGAGACCACAGAGTGGCAAGGTGACATAGTGGTTAGGTGAAAGCAGCATGAGGACACCACAGAGTGGCCCAATCACAGAGTCTGTAGGTGGTGGCAGCATCAGGAGGCCACAGAGTGGCACAATGACAGAGTGTGGATGTGGCGGCAGCATCAGGAGGCCACAGAGTGGCAAGGTGACATAGTGATGAGGTGGAAGCAGCATGAGAAGACCACAGAGTGGCCCAATCACAGAGTTTGTAGGTGGTGGCAGCATCAGGAGGCCACAGAGTGTCAAGGTGACATAGTGTGGAGGTGGCAGCAGCATGAGGAGACCACAGAGTGGCAAGGTGACATAGTGGTTAGGTTAAAGCAGCATGAGGACACCACAGAGTGGCCCAATTACAGAGTCTGTAGGTGGTGGCAGCATCAGAAGGCCATAGAGTGGCACAATGACAGAGTGTGGAGACAGAGGTAGCATCAGGAGGCCACAGAGTGGCAAGTTAACACAGTGTGGAGGGTGCAGCAGCATGAGGAGACCACAGAGTGGCAAGGCAACATAGTGGTGAGGTGAAAAGCATGAGGAGCCCACAAAGTGGCCCAAACACAGATTTAGGTGGTGGCAGCTTCAGGAGGCCACAGAGTGGCACAATGACAGAGTGTGGAGGTGGCGGCTGCATCAGGAGGCCACAGAGTGGCAAGATGACATAGTGTGGAGGTAGCAGAAGCATCAGTAGGCCACTGAGTGGCAAGGTGACATCATGTGGAGGTGGCAGCAGCATGAGGAGACCACAGAGTGGCAAGGTGACATAGTGGTGAGGTGGAAGCAGCATCAGGAGGCCACAGAGTGGCAAGGTGATATAGTGTGGAGGTGGCGGCAGCATCAGGAAGCCACAGAGTGGGAAGGTGACATAGTGTGGAGGTTGCAGCAGCATGAGGAGACCACAGAGTGGTAAGGTGACATAGTGGTGAGGTGGAAGCGGCATGAGGATACCACAGAGTGGCATGGTAACATAGTGTAGAGGTAGCAGCACCATGAGGAGACCACAGAGTGGCATGGTGACATAGTGTGGAGGCAGCAGAAGCATGAGGACACCACAAAGTGGCAAGGTGACATAGTGGTGAGGTGGAAGCAGCATGAGGAGACCACAGAGTGGCCCAATCACAGAGTCTATAGGTGGCAGCACAATCAGGAGGCCACAGAGTGGCACAATGGCAGACTGTGGAGGTGGCGGCAGCAGCAGGAGGTCACAGAGTGGCAAGATGACATAGTGTGGAGGTGGCGGCAGCATGAGGAGGCCACAGAGTGGCAAGGTGACATAGTGTTGAGGTGGAAGCAGCATGAGGATACCACAAAGTGGTGCATTCACAGAGTCCATAGGTGGTGACAGCATCAGGAGGCCACAGAGTGTCACAATGACAGATTGTGGCAGTGTTGGCAGCATCAGGAGGCCACAAAGTGGCAAGGTGACATAGTGTGGAGGTGGCAGCAGCATAAGGAGACCACAGAGTGGTCCAATCACAGAGTCTGTAGGTTGCAGCAGCATCAGAAGGACACATAGTAGCACAATGACAGAGTGTGGAGGTGGCGGCAGCATCAGGAGGCCACAGAGTGGCAAGGTGACAGTGTGGAGGTGGCAGCAGCAGGAGGACACCACAGAGTGGCCCAATCACAGAGACTGTAGGTGGCAGCAGCATCAGGAGGACACAGAGTGGCAGAATGACAGGGTGTGGAGGTGGCGGCCGCATCAGGAGGCCACAGTGGCAAGGTGACATTGTGTAAAGGTGGTGGCAGCATCAGGAGGCCACAGATTGGCAAGGTGAATTAGTGTGGAGGTGGCAGTGGTATGAGGAGACCACAGAGTGGCAAGATGAGATAGTGGTGAGGTGTCAGCAGCATGAGGAGACCACAGAGTGGCCCAATCATAGAGTCTATAGGTGGGAGCAGCATCAGGAGGCCACAGAGTGGCACAATGACAGAGTGTGGAGGTGACGGCAGCATCAGGAGGCCACAGAGTAGCAAGGTGACATAGTGTGGAGGTGGCAGCAGCATCAGGAGGCCACAGAGTGGGAAGGTGACATAGTGTGGAGATGACAGCAGCATGAGGAGACCACAGAGTAAATATGAATATACCACAAAGTGGCCCAATCACAGGGTCCATAGGTGGTGACAGCATCAGGAGGCCACAGAGTGGCACAATGACAGAGTGTGGCAGTGTCGGCAACATCAGGAGGCCACAAAGTGGCAAAGTGACATAGTGTGGAGGTGGCAGCAGCATGAGGAGACCACAGAGTGGTCCAATCACAGAGTCTGTATGTGGCAGCAGCATCAGAAGCACACATAGTAGCACAATGACAGAGTGTGGAGGTGGCGGCAGCATCAGGAGGCCACAGAGTGGCAAGGTGACATAAGGTCGAGGTGGTGGCAGAATTAGGAAGCCATAGAATGGCAAGGTGACATAGTGGTGAGGTGAAAGCAGCATGAAGAGACCACAGATTAGCCCAATCACAGAGTCTGTAGGTGGCGGCAGCATCAGGAGGCTGCAGAGTGGCACAATGACAGAGTGTGAAGGTGGCGGCAGCATCAGGAGGCCACAGTGACAAGGTGATATAGTGTTGAGGTGGCAGCAGCATGAGGAAACCACAGAGTGGCAAGGTGACATAGTGTGAAGATGGCGGCAGCATCAGGAGGCCATAGAGTTGCAAGGTGACATAGTGGTGAGGTGGAAGCAGCATGAGGAGACCACAGAGTGGCCCAATCACAGAGTCTGTAGAAGGTGGCTGCATCAGGAGGCCACAGAGTGGCACAATGACAGAGTGTGGAGGTGGCGGCAGCATCAGGAGGCCACAGAGTGGCAAGGTGACATAGTGTGGAGATGGCGGCAGTGTCAGGAGTCCACATAGTGGCAAGGTGACATAGTGTGGAGGTGTCAGCAGCATGAGGAGACCACAGAGTGGCAAGGTGACATAGTATGGAGGTGGCAGCAGCTTGAGAAGACCACAGAGTGGTCCAATCACAGAATCTGTAGGTGGCAGCAGCATCAGGAGGATACAGAGTGGCACAATGACAGAATGTGGAGGTGGCAGCAGCATCAGGAGGCCACAGAATGGCAAGGTAACATAGTGTGGACATGGCTGCAGCATCAGGAAGCCACAGAGTGGCAAGGTGACATAGTTTGGAGGTGGTGGCAGCATCAGGAGGCCACAGAGTGGAAGATGACATAGTGTGGAGGCGGCAGCAGCATGAAGAGACCACAGAGTGGCAAGGTGACATAGTGTTGAGGTGGAAGCAGCATGAATATACCACAAAGTGGCCCAATCACAGAGTCCATAGGTGGTGACAGCATCAGGAGGCCACAGAGTGGCAGAATGACAGAGTGTGGCAGTGTCGGCAGCATCATGAGGCCACAAAGTGACATAGTGTGGAGGTGGTGGCAGCATCAGGAGGCCACAGAGTGGCTAGGTGACATAATGGTGAGGTGGAAGCAGCATGAGACCACAGAGTGGCTCAATCACAGAGTCTGTAGGTGGCAGCAGCATGAGGAGACCCCAGAGTAGCAAGGTGTCATAGTGTGGAGATGGCGGCAGTGTCAGGAGTCCACATAGTGGCAAGTTGACATAGTGTGCAGGTGGAAGCAGCATCAAAATACCACAAAGTAGCCCATTCACAGAGTCCATAGGTGGTGACAGCATCAGGAGGCCACAGAGTGGCACAATGACAGAGTGTGGCAGTGTCGGCAGCATCAGGAGGCCACAAAGTGGCAAGGTGACATAGTGTGGAGGTGGCAGCCGCATGAGGTGACCACAGAGTGGTCCAATCACAGAGACTGTATGTGGCAGCAGCATCAGGGGGACACAGAGTGGCACAATGACAGAGTGTGGAGGTGGCGGCAGGATCAGGAGGCCACAGATTGGCAAGATGACATAGTGTGGAGGTGGAAGCAGCATGAGGAGACCACATAGTGGCCCAATCACAGAGTCTTTAGGTGGGAGCAGCATCAAGAGGCCACAGAGTGGCACAATGACATAGTGTGGAGGTGGTAGCAGCATCAGGAGGCCATAAAGAGAGGCAAGGTGACATAGTGTGGAGGTGGCAGCAGCATGAGGAGACCACAGAGTGGCAAGGTGACATAGTGGTGAGGTGAAAGCAGCATGAAGAGACCACAGAGTAGCCCAATCACAGAGTCTGTAGGTGGCGGCAGTATCAGGAGGCTGCAGAGTGGCACAATGACAGAGTGTGGAGGTGGCTGCAGCATCAGGAGGCCACAGTGACAAGGTGATATATTGTTGAGGTGGCAGCAGCATGAGGAGACCACAGAGTGGCCCAATCACAGAGTTTGTAGGCGGCGGCAGCATCAGGAGGCCACAGAGTGGCAAGGTGACATAGTATCGCGGCCAACTGACTACATAGGATGTCTCTATTGTAGTTCAGTTTGTCCTCCCTCTCAGCGGGTGTACAAAAGGCCCCCATTTTAGACCGGTAGCGAAGGTCCAACAAGGTGGAGAGCCAGAAGTCATCCCTCTGCCGAATCGTGACAATACGGCTGTCACTACCCAAGCAAGTGAGCATGCAGCGGGTCATTTGCACAAGTGACTTGGAGGATCTCCCTGCCTCCATCTCTACTGCATACTGCCAAGGTGTGTCTGGGTCCTCCGCCTTATCTTCCTCATTGTCCTGTAGCTCCTCTGGCTGTTCCTGCTCCTCCTCTCCTGTCACCTGTGTAGAAAAACCACCCATTTCGCTACACACTGCTTGAGCTCCAATGTCCTTCCTCCTCCAGTTCAGCCCTCACAGGGCTCATGTGACCTTGGGATCTAGGTGCCACGTCTCCAGTCTCCTGACCAGCCATATTTACCAGCATCTGTTCCAGGACATGAAGCAGTGAAATTACATTGTTCATCCCGTAGTCCTGGCGACTAACAAATAAAGTGGCCTCCTCAAAGGGCTAGAGCAAATGGCAGGTGTCACACATGAGCTGCCACTGGCTGACATTAAAGTTACACAGTGGAGTACTCCTGTCCGCTTGGATCATCAGGAAATCGTTGATGGCCTTTCTCTGTTCGTACAGTCGGTCCAAAATATGGAGGGTGGAATTCCAACGGGTGAAAACGTCGAATTTCAGCCTATGTTGGGGGATGCCGCTCTGCCGCTGCAGCTCAGGGAGGGTGTGCTTTACGGTGTACAAGTGGCTGAAGTGCATGCAGTTTCCTGGCCATTTTTAGGATGTCTTGCAGATGTTCCATTTTTAGGATGTCTTGCATGAAGTTTTGTTGACACAGGGCCGTAGTACCAACATTTTCACCCTGGCCACTCTTCACCCTCTGCCCATAGATTCTATATATGGCCACGTTCACCTCCTCCGTCTGCTTAAAAAAACTGCCACACCGCTGAGTAGGTGGTTTTACCCCCAACACTACATACTGACTGACTGCTACCACCGCTGCCTCCTTGAGCCACTGCACCACTACTTCCCAGGCAGGTAGGGTCCCGCAAAGTGGGTGGTCTACCCTGGGTGCGTTTGACTACCGACCTCTCACTGTTGCCACCCTGCTGACTCCCGCCCACGCCATTGACTTGCTGGCTCAGCCACTGGCTCACGGGCAAGCTGCCACCCTTTTTTCTCGATGACGATGAAGCCCCTTCATCACCCGGCTCCCAAGTGCTATCAGCTACATCATCATCATCGAGTACTGTCTGCACGTCACTGATGTCTTCCTCAACCGTCTCTGGGTTAGGAGCCTGAGCGCTCTCAACACCAGCTCCCACGCCACTCTCCTCATCACTACTTGCCCGCCTAGTGGAGGAAGCAGCGGATGTCTCCTCCACATCTTGGCTGGGCAGTAGCTGCTGCCTGTCTTCTAGTAGCTCTTCCTCACTGAAAAGTGGAGCTGAACCTACAGCATATAATACTTCTTGCGGTGAGGGAACAGAAAAGGACAGAGGCACGTTGAGGACAGGTGAGGACACAGGGCCTGCTCCCGGGCCATGCCAACTAAGGGTTGTGTCTGACGAATCCACTGACTATTAGATGGGGGTGTCTGATGTCACTTGCGACGAAGTCAAAGATCGAGTAAACCATTCAAGAACCGCTGAGTGGCTGGTCACGACACAGCCGCTAGCTGACACTGGGAGCTGAGGCCTCTCGAAGTGACCCCTGCTGCCATGGCCCCTTACTCTGCTGCGACCTCTGCCTGCGCCAGAAAGATTTAGGCCTCTGCCACTTCCCTGTGCAGGGCCTGGCACTTCTCTGTCTGACATACTAACTAATAAATAACATACTAACTAATAACATACTTATCTAATAAATAAATAAAAAGGAAATGAAAACACCCCAAAAAAGTCAGTAATTTTCTCATTTCACCACACAACGGCTAACAAGCCCTTTTCCCCCCCACTAATACACACAAAAAAGGGCTTTAAAACATATAACTGCACTGCTGAACGGCTAATTTTTTTTTCTTTTTCCACTAATACACGCCACTAAAGGCTTTAGAACATATAACTGCACTGCTGAACGGCAAATATATTTTTTCTTTTTCCTCTAATACACACCACAAAAGGCTTTAGAACATTTAACTGCACCGCTGAACGGCAAATATATTTTACTTTTGCCACTAATACACAACAAAAAGGGCTGTAATTTTAGCACTTCACCACACAACGGCTAATAAGCCCTTTTTTCCCACTAATACAAGCCAAAAAATGCTTTAGAACTGTAACTGTAACTGCAACACATAAGGGCAAATAAGACGTAGAAATATTTCCTTGTAATAAAACCTGTTAATGCCTGGATCAAACAACACTTGCACCCTAATAAGAACAGTTTGCTGGAATTACAGAGCTATATAATGGCAATTTGGAGCCACAGTCAGTGCAGCAAGGTGTAATAGGATTGTTCCTATTACCCAGGCTGTAACCTTCCCTACTGAACCCTGTTCAACATAAATCCTTTCCCTACACCTTGAATAATCTTTCCCTGCATTTTCATTTTTTTTTTAGCACAATGAAGTTTGTTCTAGCACTGTCCCTAGCGCCTGCTGATGTCTCTCCCTGCACTAAGTACACTGGAAAATGGCAGAATCCAAGATGGCTGAGGCAATTTATAGGGCTGTGACATCTCAGGGCTGTCTGGCTGCTGATTGGTTGCATGCATGGCATTATGGGTGATCCCACCTTCACAGAGTTCATTGCTCCATGTCCTCACATGTGAAGCAGCCATTTTAGGAAAAATTGTGATTTGTTACCATGAATCGCGAAGAAATTTGGCTTCGGTGTGAATCTAATTTTTCCTGAAATTCAGATCAAATTCCACTTCGTCAGCTTCGATTCACTCATCTCTAGGGACTACAATAAATGTCTGCCTGAACTGGGGAATCTCTAGAGACCCTCCAGAGGTGGTGGCAGATGTATTAGTCCCGGCTGGCAGAACAGATGTGGGAGCCAGGGAAAATATCCTACCAGTAGAGGTGAGCTCTGCTTGTTGGTAAGAAGTAGGGGGTCCGGCTGTTTCTGTCTTATATACTTGTTGATTGTGTGTCTCCCTTCGGAGGAAGGGCTGTCAAGAGTCGAGTCCGGTTGCGACTGCCATCCCTCTCAGGGAGTGTTGTGTCTTGTCTGTCTGTGTACCATGGGAGGTACCGTGTCTCTGTTGCCCGGTGAATATACCACCCCACAGCTGGTGCCTGAGGTGTATGAAGGTAGACAGCGGGGGCCGCAGCTGTGAGTGGATTGACGTCATGATATTGGAATGTGTGATAGAGAGTACAATGTCTGCAATACTAAGAGATAATAACAAGGCAATGTGTGTGAAGTACTGAGTGTGTGTGTATGGAGCGCTTCTCATCACATATTGTACTTCATGACAGTAGTAAATTTGAGTCAAAATATATAATTTTTATTTATAAAGAAATACCAAATTTACCAAAAATTTAGAAAGAAAATCTCAATTTTCAATTTCTCTGCTTTTAAAACAGATAGTGATACCTCCTAAATGAGTTATTACTTTACATTGCCCATATGTCTACTTCATGTTTTGATCATTTTGTAAATTACATAACATTTTATGGGATGTTAGAAGACTTGAAATTTTTTAGAAAATTTCCAAAAAACACTTTTTAAGGACCAGTTCACTTTGTGAGGCCTACATAATAGGAACCACCCATAAATGGCCCCATTTTAGAAACTACACCCCTCAAGGTATTCAACACTGATTTTACAAACTTTGTTAACCCTTTAGGTTGAAGTAAGATGTAGATGAAATTTCAGAATTTTACTTTTTTGGCGGATTTTAATAAAAATTTTTCAGTAACAAAGCAAGGGTTAACAGCCAAACAAAACTCAATATTTATTACCCTGATTCTGTAGTTTACAGAAACACCCCATATGTGGTCGTAAACTGCTGTACGGGCACACGGCAGGGTGCAGAAGGAAAGGAATATGGTTTATGTAAGGCAGATTTCACTGGGATAATTTTAAGTTGCCATGTCACATTTGAAGAGTAGAAACTCCGAAAAAATTACCCCATTTTGAAAAATATGGGATGAGGTGGCAGTTTTGTTGGTACTATTTTAGGGTACATATGATTTTTGGTTGCTCTATATTACACTTTTGTGAGGCAAGGTAACAAAAAATTGCTGTTTTGGCACCGTTTTTATTTTTTGTTATTTACAATGTTTATCTGACAAGTTAGATCATGTGGTATTTTTATAGAGCAGGTTGTTACTGACGGGACAATACCAAATATGACATAATAAAGCATTTTTGAAAAAAAATATTTTTTTTGTGTCTCCATATTCTGAAAGCCATATTTATTTTTTTGGGTGACTGTCTTATGTAGGGGCTAATTTTTTGCAGGATGAGATGACGGTTTGATTGGCACAGTTTTATTTTTGGGGTGCATATGACTTTTTGATCACTTGCTATTACACTTTTAGAGATGTAAGACGACGAAAAATGGCTTTTTCTACACCATTAAATTTTTTTTACGGTGCTCATCTGAGGGGGGTTAGGTCATGTGGTATTTTTGTAGAGCAGTTTGTTACAGATGAGTAGTGATGAGCGGGAGGTGCCATATTCGATTTCGCAATATTTTGCGAATATTCGATTAAATATTCGTATTATATTTGTCGAAATCGAATATTCGTAATTATTTCCTTTATCGCGAATAATATGCGATTAAATTAATCGTGCGATTTTTTATTTTTTTTCCTGTATAAGGCAATGTTCCTATGACTATGGCTAGGCTAATATGTGTATTTTACGAATATTCTTACTATTGCTCTAACTTCGTCTTTTGGAATATTCTTAATATTCTAAAAGACGAAGTTAGAGCAATATTAAGAATATTCGTAAAATACACATATAGATTGTAATTTAGCTAATATAGTGCTATAATCTTTTTTTTTTTTGTCTAATTTTTTTTTGCCTCTTCTGAACTTCAGTTTTGGAAAATATATACACTATTAAAAAAATTACTATAGCACTATATTAGCTAAATTGCAGTCATATAAGAATATTCTAAAAAACGAAGTTAGAGCAATATTACGAATATTCGTAAAATACACATATAGACTGTAATTTATGTGTACTGTTATTCCACTTTGGCATACTGCTCCCCGACAAGCGTCCCCGTAACCATGGGAACGCCTGTGCGTTAGAATATACCATCGAATCTGAGCTTTCACGATCTCAGGGAAAACTCAGATCCGATGGTATTTTCTAACCCACAAGCGTTCCCATGGTGTCGGGGAGGGGTATGCGAACAACTGTACAGATAATATAACTAAATAATGAATATATTCACTATATTGCTATGTATTAGTTTTTTAGAATATTGGTCATTTTATTTTCCATATGAAAACATGATTCCCCCCTGCTTAAGTTGCTTGTGGGTCAGTGGCTTATTGACACACAAGCAAGAAGCAGGGAGAAATCATATTTTCAGATAAAAAAAAAAAAGAATATTCGATTTCGCGAATATATAGAACTATATTCAAAATATTCGCGAAATCTCGAAGTTACGATATTCGAGAAAAAAATTAGCAATTCGAATATTCGCGCTCAACACTACGGATGAGGCCAGAGCCATATTTTTTTTATTTTTTGGGCGATTGTCTTAGGTAGGAGCTAATTTTTTGCAGGATGAGGTGATGGTTAGATTGCCACAATTTTGGGGGACATACACCTTTTGATCACTTGGTGTTGCACATTTAGTGATGTTAGGTGACCAAAAAAATTGAGTTTTTAGCACAGTTTTTATTTTTTTTGACGGTGTTCATGGGGTTTAGGTCATGATATTTTTATAGAGCTGGTCGATACGGATGCGGCGATACCTAATATGTCTACTTTTATTTTTTTCCCTACCTTTTGCAATATTTTTTTACTTTATTTTGGGAAAAGGACGCCTATTTTTTTTTTTCACTTGAAACTTACATTTTTTTTGTAAAACAAATTTTTTACTTTATTTTTTGTCCCACTTTGGGACTTCAACTTTCATTTTTGATAAAAATCGCTTTTATTTATATGCTAATTACCTTCATAATGTGCCCAAGGGGCTGTCCCTCTGGCCGTTGGTGCCCAGCTGCGCCCCATATCTTAGAGCCCAGCGCCGCCCCCCTGTTAGTTATTCACTCCGCTCCTCTGCTTTTTTTTTTCCGCAGTGTGCCACAATCTCGCGCTGCTTCACCTCCTCCTGTCCGTGTGCCCTGACTTGTATATCAATGGCGCCTGCGTGAGATTACGGCGCACTGCGAAAAGAAAAAGCCAAGGAGAAGAATGAATAATTAACAGCGGGGTGGCGCTGGGCTCCAAGATAAGGGGCGCGGCTGTGCACTAACGGCCAGAGGGACAGCCCCTTGGGCACGTTATGAAGGTAATTAGCATATAAATAAAAGTGATTTTTATCAAAAATGAAAGGACAGGTGGGGGTAAAACTAGTATATTTTTATTTAGATAAGGAGACTAATATGATGATATGAACAACTCTGTATCGAAAATCTGGCTGACAGAATCCCTTTAAGTCCCGGCCAGATATGACGTACATGTACGTCATGGGTCCTTAAGGGGTTAATGTATGGGAAATGTTTCTCTATGTCTGTTCTATGTTGAATGTTATGTCTGTGTAGACCAGGAATCTGACCTTATGTCACATAGCCAAGTTTACCGTGAGCAAAATCACCTCTACTGATGTGATGATAAGGCCAAATTAAGAGTTACGTTTTGAATGAAATAAATCATCACAGAGACATAGGGAGGTGTGTGCTCTGGCTTTAGACCAAAAAGGAGTAAAATTATTACAAAGTTTCTCACAGAAGTGAACACAGGACATTCGGCCTTGAATTTAGAACATTCTATTCTAGATATTATGAAAAACAATGCCAGCATCAGCATAGAAATAATAAAGTATAAGAAATTAGGCTTGGCAGAAATGCATGATGAATAGACAAGTAATTATTTTTACATGCCACGGATACTACCCTCCTGACCCTGCCGCGCCCCCAGCAGCCATCTTAACTGAGGTAACTTCCTCACCAGCGAACATCTTAACTAATCCAACTTCCAGCCTGGCTGCCATCTTAACTCCTGCAACTTCTGGCCGGCCCTGGCAGCCATCTTAACTGAGGGAACTTAACTCCCTGCCCAGAAGCCATCTTAGTTACTGGTATTTTTCCTGATACAGCTACAAGCACGAAAAAGTACATATAGATCTAAGTAGCACTACATAGAGTACTCAACTGAATAAGTGAAGTATACACATATACTGTACCTATAATTAGTTATTACTGGTAGTATTGTTTAATTAGATGAAATGCCTTCTATGTTTTTTCCTTTACTAGGATTAGGTCAGCACTTGGAAGCAACTTCATCTCGATTCATAAAAGGTTGTTGTGGTTGGTGCAGATGTTCAGGACTCCAGGTCAAGTGAAGTACGCGGCCCTGGGGGTCCTACCCATCTGCTAGAATCACAAAATAAGGGAATTGTGATGGAAATGGTCTCAACTGTGGTAAACTGTAGCTTTAAGGCCAGACAGATTCTTTTCTGTCTTTCATATGATGTTACTGAAGAATGCCAACCTTGAGATAAGATGCTGCAGAAGTAGTAAGGAAGAAAGAATGCAGTGAAGGACATCAGCAAGCTAATGAAAGGTGTAGACATGAATGTTATCATGATAATGTTAAACCACCTCCCCAACAGAGAAAGGAAAAAGTAAGTCTGCCACCCTATAATGGTCCTGGGGGATGGACCTGCGGAGTCTGCGGGACCCAGAACCCAGAAGGGAGAGAGTGTTGTGCTGTGTGTGGTACTCTTCGGCCACACCACATGAGAAGATTGTATTCTTTGTTAACTGTGCCCAGATCACTGTCCGTCCCCACAGACACCCATGTTTTTAGGGATGGCTGGAGAGGCTGTAAGGATGACACAAAGACAGGTGAGGAGGAAAAGTTAAACCAAGATTAGGAAACAGGCAATCTAGTATCGGCTGTGCCCTTAAACATATTAGCAGATTCAAGTCAGGCCCCAATGATATCCCTCGCTCTGGGCGATAATGAAGTAGTCCCGTTTTTGATTGATAATGGAGCAGCCAAGACAGTTGTGCACAGCAAACATGTCCTCCCCTGACTTAATCTCCACGGACACCCGTTCTTATGTTGGCGTGGATAGGAAGTAGTACACTCCCCTTTTAACACCACCCATCCGTGTTAGATTTGCCCTTAACCAGGAAGTGCTTGCCGGTTTGCTGGTCAGTGATAATGCCCCCTGTTGCCTCCTAGGTGCAGACTTGCTTGCAAAAGTACATGCCAGCATCTCATACCAGAAGGATGGTACTGTGAAACTCACAGGTGCGCTCAATGATTAGGAACTTTGTTGGCCATTAGTGATAAAACTCCATGGTCCATGTTTGTGTCAGTACTCTCAGAAGAGGGAAAAGAAGCCCTGCTTGTGGGAATGTCAGGCCATCTGTGGGCTACTGGACCCACGGATGTTGGCAAGCTCCCAGTTCCCCCTGTTGAAATGGAGATGAAACCTGGCGCCCCACTTCCCAGGAAGAGGCAGTATCTCTTGAGTATGGCACAGTCAGATGCCATATCTCAGACAGTCCTTTTAAAAAAAGGTAAGGTTATTAAGGAGATTGTATCCCCTTCTAACACTCTTTTGTAACCTGTGAAAACGAAAAGTGAGAAGGGAAAACCCACCCAGTACCAGATGGTACGTGACCTACGTGCGGTCAATGAAGTTTTTAACAGCCCCATTGTGCCCAATACACACACCTTGCTGGCTCAGGTTCCCGCTACCTCTACCCACTTCACTGTGATTGATTTGGCAAATGTTTTCTTTTCAATACACTACATTCAGACAGTTGGTATTTGTTTGCCTTCACACATGAGTGTATACCTAGGTGGTGCTGCCGCAGGGAGCCCAGAACTCGCCCCGTATGTATATAGTAGTCATGTCATAAGTTTTGTCAGATTGGAATGTACTACATGCAGAGGTTGGGCTCCTTGCAATATGTTGGTGACTTAATGCTCTTATTGTCACTCTTGTCCTTTTTGGCTGATCATGGCTGCTAGGTGTATACGCAAGTTTGATGCAGCCTCTTTATGACTGTTTGTCTTTTAGTCCCTTCCACCTTACAGATGAGGTGGTAGATACCTTTTATGCCCTAAACTTGGCAATTTTGTGCTCCCCCGCACTGGGCCTATCATATTATTACCTTTAGATTGTATTGTACAGAAGTAAATGGCCATGCCTCAGCTGTCCTTACCCAACTGCATGGCCAGCAACAACTCCCTGTGGCATATTATTTAGTCAGACTTGACCCATGGCCAGAGGTGCCTTTTCTGCGTCAGAGCTATAGCAGTCGTACAAGCCATGTTTGATAAAAGCTCTGAGATAGTCCTGAACCACAAAGTGACAGTGCTTGCTCCTCATGATATTACATCTATCCTCATGCAAGTACAACCCAAAAATCTTTTTTTGACGCCTGCCATTTCAGAATGCAGTGTTGCATTTTGTTGCCTGACAATGTTACTGTCCAAAGGTGTAATACTTTGAATCCAGCCACCCTGTTGCCTCTGGAGCAAGGGGGGAGGGAAGAGTTAGGGCACTTTAAAATTTTCTTCCAGATTTCTTCCAGATTCAAAGGAAGAGGCTCCTGACTGTTTGCAGATGATGTCACAAGAGGTAGTGGGATTTGGTAAATCAGCCATTAGGTAATCTAGATCATGTGCTCTTTGTGGATGGATCGAGGTATGGTCAGCATGGCAAGTACTACACAGGTTGGGCAGTGGTGACTAAACATGACACTACAAAAGCATAGTCATTACCACCACACATGTCTGCCTAAGGGCTTGTTCACACGACTGTGCCGTGTTTTGGGGTCCGCAAATTGCAGATCCTCAAAACACGGATGCCGCCCGTGTGCCTTCCGCAATTTGCGGAACGGAACAGACGGCCCATTATAGAAATGCCTATTCTTGTCCGCAAAACGGACAAGAATAGGACATGACTTATAATTTTTGCGGGGCCACGGAACGGAGCAACAGATGTGGACAGTGCTTTCCTTTTGCGGGCCCATTGAAGTGAATTGGTCCCCACCTGAGCCACCAAAAATGCGGCTCGGATGCGGAACCAAACCACTGTCGTGTGAATGAGCCCTAAGTAGCAGAGCTAAAGACTGAAGATGGTTCGCAGATATGCAGAGGGAAAAACAGCCAACATTTATACTGATTTTAGGTATGTCTTTGGGATAGCCCATGACTATGGGGCCATTTGCCTGACAGTTTCAGGTAAACCCATCAAAGTGGGGAAGCAGTGAGGTCTCTTATGAAAGCCCTCATGTCGCCAACTTGAGTGGTGGTGATAAAAACAAAGGTCACTGTAAAACAGACTCAGAGGAGGATAAGGGAAAAGCCAAGGCAGATCAGGCGGCAACAATGGCTGCCAAATTGCCTAGGCAGACCCCTGCCTTAGTGGACACAGCTCAGGTCCCTGAAATAACTTCTCCTGTTTTCTGGAAGTTCTTAAGACCTTACAGATCCATGCAGGGAAGGAGGAAAGGGACTAGTGGATGTAAAAAGGAGGGACTGCAAATGAGGAAGGCCTAATACAGTTCCAAAGGAAACTCTGCCTTCCCAGGTCCCTCTAACCCTCGATGGCACAGGCACCAGTCAAAAAACTGCTTTGTGTGATTTAGTACATAGCACATGGTACACCCCAGGGTTCAACACTGTAGCAGCCAGATATACTCAAGGATTTATGATTTGTGCCCAGAACAACGTGGGCAAGGTGGTTAAGGTACCCCAGAAACACACGTCTTGCCCTTTGTATCTGTTTCAACATTTGCAGACTACATTCAACTACCCAAGGTGGGCGTGTATGAGTATGTATTTGTGTGTAATGACTTGTTTTCAGGGTGGCCAGAAGCATACCGGGTAGCTAAGACCACAGCAAAGAAGATTATGGCCGAAGTTGTATGCAGGTATGTGGTACCTGATACCTTTGAAAGGGACAGAGGTGTTCACTTCAAAGATGAAGTGATGCAGGAGATGATGAAGGTTTTGGGTATAAAACAGACCTTACATGCTTCATACTATCCACATAGCAGCGGTAGGGTAGTAAAAAAAATAAGAACTGAACGGGACACTAAAGTTAAAGATTTAAAAATCCATGGCAGAGACTGGTAAGCCATGGACAGAGTGCCTGCTGGTAGCCCTCTTTTCAGTAAGGTATACCCCTAACCGTAAGAAAGGCCTTAGTCCCTATAAGGTCTTTTTTGGGTCAGCCCCTAAGACAGAATTATATTTCCCACAGCAGCTCCAGATGCAACATGGTTGCCTGACAGATTATGTTATCAGTTTGCACAAGCATTTGACTAAAATGCATTCTCGAGTTTTTGCTTCACTTACAGATCTTGATAAAACACCACTTGTGTCTGGAGATTGGGTGGTGGTAAAAAGACACGTTCGAAAAGTCCTCAAACCCTGGTTTGATGTCCATTCCAAGTGCATTTCTATGCTCCTAAGTAAGGTCCTCTAGCTATAAGGATTGGACTACACGGTGTGGTCGTGCTGCGTTTGTTATGCAGCTGTGCTGCAGTGGAGTACTGCGTGACCATGTGGGTTAGAGCCGGCCCTAATGAAATTAATGAGACCACGCTGTTTAGAAGGTCTGCCTTGTTAATGGCCACATGACCATTAACAATGCAGACCGACTAAACAGTGCGATCTCATTAGTTTTATTAGGGCCGGCTCTAACCCACACGGTCACGCAGTACTCCACTGCAGCGCAGCCACATTGCAACCACAATTCGACCATGTTGTGTGGTCGCACCATTATAATTTTACTTTATCTATGCCTATTTGCCTGCTCATACATTTTCATACATTTGGCTCATCAATATTAAAGGCCCCTTTAACTGTTACATCCTTACACAAATTGATATGCATAGTGGCTTATATACTTATGTATGTCTTCATGTACACACATTACATTACCTGTCCCCATCCTATCTAGTTGGGCCAACTTCCATGGATCATACAGTTTGATATGCAGGCAGCATACTAACAAATACTGGCCTTATGGCCCACAGAAACCGGAAAAAATGCATATCCACTATGTATAAAGGAAATACAAGGATTTTTATTAATAAACCAGAGTCCAGGTCCGCGCTTCAAAGGAGATATAATTTAGAAAACACCTTATTAAAGGAAAGCGCAGTTTAAATCGTATCCCACGCTGAAACTTCCCCACAGGCACACACCACACTGCCGACCGAAACTTCACAGGACAGCGATGACCCTTCAAAAGATCAGCAACATAGTGCAGTACCCGTGAATATGTCAAAGATTAAAGGTTTTATTATACTCACAACAGCACCGCTAGAAATCAGCATATAAAATCATCTGAAATATCAATGCCCGACCCGGGTTTCGCCCAGAGGCTTCGTCAGGGGCTCTACATAGGTAAGTGCCGGTGTCTATTTATGCACCTGAGCAAGTGCTTCCATGTCAGGAATTAACCCTATCATGTCCGGCAAACCACCTTATCAGGTCATTAACAAAGGCAATGATCCCATATTATTTCAAAGTATCCCACATAACAGTGAAGGTACATACATAACTTCACTGTTATGTGGGATACTTTGAAATAATATGGGATCATTGCCTTTGTTAATGACCTGATAAGGTGGTTTGCCGGACATGATAGGGTTAATTCCTGACATGGAAGCACTTGCTCAGGTGCATAAATAGACACCGGCACTTACCTATGTAGAGCCCCTGATGAAGCCTCTGGGCGAAACCCGGGTCGGGCATTGATATTTCAGATGATTTTATATGCTGATTTCTAGCGGTGCTGTTGTGAGTATAATAAAACCTTTAATCTTTGACATATTCACGGGTACTGCACTATGTTGCTGATCTTTTGAAGGGTCATCGCTGTCCCGTGAAGTTTCGGTCGGCAGTGTGGTGTGTGCCTGTGGGGAACTTTCAGCGTGGTATACGATTTAAACTGCGCTTTCCTTTAATAAGGCGTTTTCTAAACTATATCTCCTTTGAAGCGCGGACCTGGACTCTGGTTTATTGATTGCATGTGATAAGGAGGTTGGATCGACTCCTATTTCCAGGACTGCTGCTTAGTTTGCGACTTTGACACATAGAACTATTTATTTCTCCTTGCAAGGATTTTTATTAGGCTACATAAGACACACAAACATGATTAAAACTTGTATACAATAAGTACAAGTGCTGGTACACAATAAGACCAAACACCTATCCAGCTTCCACCAAAAAACGCAAATATGGGTAAAATGTAAGTAGTCCCAAATAGCAGCCAGATGCAACATGCAACAAACATAGACTAACAAATCCACAATACATACGGCACTACGGTACATAATGCACAATAATGTGGCATCAAAGATCTAATACCTGAACCAAATAAACCTGCAGGGAATACCAAGGTGGGCCTGGATCATGAGACTAGCGCCCCACGCGTATCGTTAGTAAAGTCTGGCTTCCTCAGGACGACATTATTGTGCATTATGTATCTATTGTGGATTTGTTAGTCTATGTTTGTTGCATGTTGCATCTGGCTGCTATTTGGGACTACTTAAATTTTACCCATATTTGCGGTTTTTGGTGGAAGCTGGATAGGTGTTTGGTCTTATTGTGTACCAACACTTGTACTTGTGGTCGTGGCAACCAGGTACGTACCTGACCCTACCTGGGATACCCTACCCCTAAGCGGTCAGAGTTGTGCCGCAACCGCGTCGTGGAGGGACGCCTGAAAGAGGGCATCCCCTTTGAGAGTAACAGGTGAAAAGGGTGGGTGGGAGGGAGAACTCTGCACGTCGTACACATGTGGGAGGGCGCCGGCCGTTGAAGTAGGCAGCCAAGCCCCTCCCACAAATACAGGCCAATGAATCGGCCTTACACTTGTGGTCGTGGCAACCAGGTACGTACCTGACCCTACCTGGGATACCCTACCCCTAAGCGGTCAGAGTTGTGCCGCAACCGCGTCATGGAGGGACGCCTGAAAGAGGGCAAAAGACATACTGATAGGCAGAAGTCATTTATTGCAACGTTATTACAAAGCCAAGTTCTGAAAGGCTGCTGACATTTCAGTTTCGGGGTGAGGTATATAACGGGTGAAACATGACGAGTGCCAACGCCCTAATTTCTGAATAACATGTGCAGGCACTCGATTTTTGGATGCCGCGGACGCAGCACCTATGCGGAACGAATGTCCTGAAATAGTGGTAGGGTCGCAGCCCAAGCTGGCCACCAGTGACCTTACATGGGATACGAACTGGTGGGTGGTGAGTGGAACCACCCCGAAGGGCAACAGTGGACTGTGTGGCCCGGACCCCGACAAGGCAGACCTTAGCTGACGGAGCACCGTGATGGGGCACCATTGGTGTGATGTGGGAAAGAAGGATACCGGGACAGGGGGGCCCACCTGGGAGGTCTTAGACGTCTTGAGCAGTAGTGTGAACCCTTCGGTGTTCTGGACCAGCTGGCTGACCGTGAGGAACCTGCTACTGCCGGGAGAACAAGTGAATTCCCCAGGCCTCAGAAAGCCATAGAAGGCTAGATAGATGGCGGATTTGAGTACCAAGCTGGGCAAAACCCCGAAAGGATTACTGTCCAGGACGTCGGATAGTCTACGGAAAAGGGGGCCGGTGACCGCCTGCCTGCGCACTTGGCCTTGAGGTCCGCATTTGCTCAAACCCTTGAGTGCGGCTTTGACAGCATGCATGGTGAACACTGACGCTCGTTCGGGATGACTAACAGAGAGGAAATGTTGCACTCCCGCCAGGTACGACCTCACCGTACTGTGGGAGAGCTTGTGCACTGAGTGGCAGTAGCCAATGAACGCCAGGATGTGCTCTGGAAAACTGGATTCCCCCTGAGGACATTCCCCTTGGAACCTGCAGAACGTCTTCCACCCGGTGTAGTATGCTCTGGTTGTGTTGGGCGAGAGAGAATTGTGAATCAAAGCGTGGGCCGTCTCAAGGTGGTCGGTTACGCTAGTATTAAGGACTCGTGAGGAGGGACGGTGGCGCCTGTCGCATCTGCCTCTGGCATGATCTGTAAGAAACGGGAGAAGTTAGCCCTCGACAAGGCGTCAGCAGCCAAGTTTTGCGCACCTGGCACATGCGCACTATGAACATGGAAATGGTGACGTAGGGAGAGTTGTACTAACCGTCTGAGGAAACACATGACGTGGCTTGATTTTGACAACCCACTGTTTACGATGTCTACCACGGCTGCATTGTCAGTCACAAACAGAACAGACTGATTCGCCCAAAGACTGCCCCATATGTGGGCGGCTACCACAATGGGGTACAGCTCGAACAGTGCCGAGGTTTGGAGGAACCCCGGGATTAGTCCCACCTCGGCAGGCCATCCGTCTGCAACCCAGTGGGTGCCAAAAATGGCGGCAAACCCTGAGCTGGCCGCCGCGTCTGAGAAGACTATGAGGGACTGACTCGACAGCTCGGGAACGAATAGGGACACCCTGTTCCACCGGCCCAGGAAATGGTCCCACATACGGAGATCCGCTAAGGCCTGACTGTCCAGACACACTGGGCTGTCCTGCTCCGGGGCGGTGCTTAAGAGCGCCAGCAGGCGGGATATGAACGTTCTGCCCTGCGGGATGATGCGCATGGCAAAATTTAACATGCCCAGTAGAGACTGAAGATCAGTCTTAGTGACCACGGATGTGACTGAAAACCTATGGATGACTTCTCTGATTCTCGTTAGCTTGTCCGCAGGTAACCTAGCTAACATGTGCTGGGAGTCTAACTCGATGCCCAGAAAGGTGATCGCTGTGGACGGGCCCTCTACTTTCTTGGGGGAAACTGGTACCCCTAACTGGGAAAAACACCTTAGCAGCTTCCCCAACCCTAGGGGAATTGCCCCTGGCCTCTCAATCAGTAAGAAGTCATCTAAGTAGTGGATGACGAATTCACAGCGAACCTTGTGTACCAAAACCCAGTGGAGGGCCTGAGCCAACTGATCGAAGAGCCACGGGCTGCTCTTGGAACCGAAGGTGAGTTTTGTAGCGAAATAATACAGGCCTCTCCACCTGACACCGTGCCATTGCCAGAGCGCTGGCATGATGGGAAGCAATTTAAAGGCATCCGATATGTCGGCTTTGAACAACATGGACCCGGGACCTGTTTTCATGATGATGGCGACAGCCTGGTCTATAGAAGAATATCTCATGCCAACCTTCTTCCGAAGGAATGAGGGAGTTGAGGCTGGGGACCTGGGAGCCATGTGGGGCAGACAAGTCAATGATGAGTCTCTCCTTCCTGCTGAACTTGCCTGTGACTACCCCCACGGGACTGACTCTCCACCGTTGAAAAGGGGGCACTCCGAAAGGACTGATTAAGAACCCTTTGTTTAACTCGGACTCTATGAGTATGTCTACGGAACCAGGATTCCTTTCGGCTGACTGAAGGTTCCTGCACTCGTATGTAACCTCTGGAGTCGTGATTAACCCCGTATGGAAACCCTCATGAAACCCTGACACCAGGAACTGTACAAACCCTGGATTGTGGTGACCTCGCAAGTATTCCTGTAAACAACTAGTATTGACCACGCTCATGTAATTCTTCACCGATTTTAATGAGCAAGCTACTCGGGGGTGGGCCCTGAAACAGTTGGTACAGATATGTAACAAACGGCATTGCCCGAAATTACAAGATGCGTAATTAAAATTGTTACATATCTGGGCCCTTCCTAACTGGACGATGGGTCGGCCTAGTTTTACTACCGAACTGGGGGGTCTGAAGACGTCGAGTGGTCCAGCTGAAGAGCCGGAGGGGTATGATGCCGTGCTGACAGCTGATTTATGGCACCACTCTACAGAGTGGAAGATAGACTGACAGGCAGAACAGGAGGGACCTTTCAGGCCTGCAAAGTGTCTGCAGAATAACTCGGTGTCTAGGTTGGACCAGTCTGTGACATGTTGGAATTGGGAGAGGGCCGCTGCTGCTTTGGCTGAAAATGAACAGTGATAATTGTAGAATGCGTTCCCACCATACCTATGACCCAATTCTGTGACCCGAAAGAGGTACAGGTCTAGTTCCTCCCTCCTAACACCAGAAGAGCCGTGAAAGAGTGGCCAGGAACCGCCACCCGGAAGTACACACAAGGAGACCTGACGTACTTACCAACTGAGGAACTCTACACTCTGACCCCCGCGGAAGTTTAAATGGAAAAAAGGAACAACCTGGACGTAAAACAGTGTATGAGACACCCCCCTGCTAACGGCCAATACCTCCCCGTCCCCCAATGTGTACCCCCACTACCTTGTTTGAAAGCAAAATCGAGTCAGATCCTAGACTGACTTCTCTCTGTTTTTTTTTTTTTTTTTAACTCTTCCAGACCTGGGAAACAAACAACACAAAGAAAACCAGTCAATGCATAAGGCTCAACTAATAGAGCATGAGCTGTGAGCTGTGGGTTTGACCGATGGATGGGAGTGGCGTTGATTGACGTTGTCCACCCCCTGGCTCTACCTGGCGTTTGTGATGAACCCCTACCTATCTAAGCGGCACGGCGGCCCGTGCCAGACTTTAGGTGTGGGCGAGGAGCGGGCCATTGCGTCCCCCACCGTGCTCCACGGCAACCGCGTGGGGAGCGCGGAGCTCCCTGGTACCGAGGACCAAGTGGGGGGAGTCCTTTGGGCAACGGCTCGCGCCCCACGCAAACACGATTTGGGCGCCACGTGGAGAGCTAACGCGTGTCCCTGATAGGGTGCGCAGTGCGGGGGGGCCCCCTCCATCCAAGGGCTGGCCCGCTCGCCGGCTGCGCACCCCTACCGCGTGGGGAGCTGCGCAGCCCTCTGGCATGAAACCGGCACAGGGAGGGCCCCCGGCAGCGAGGGCCCAACCCTGCCGATGAGGGGAAAAGCCGCGTGGGGGGCCTCGCCGGTCCCTGGTGGAGTGCTCAGTGCGGGGGTGCCCTCCTCCGTCTGAGGGCCGACCCTCCGCCGGCTGGGCACATCCACCGCGTGGGGAAACGGCGCTGCCCCCTGGCATGATTTGGGAGGCTTTATGACACAGCCTCCACCCCTTACCAATCGAGGACGTGCCGCGTGGGAGGCCCACCGCTCCCTGGTGGAGTGCTCAGTGCGGGGGTGCCCCCCTTCGTTTGAGGGGCCGACCCACCGCCGGCTGGGCATCTCCACCGCGTGGGGACACGGTGCTGCCCCCTGGCATGGACTGGGATGGGGGGAAGCCTGTATGGCCCAGCCCCACCCCTTTGTTGTGGAAAGGAGGGGCCACGTGGTGCCGCCCCGCTCCCCGGCAGAGCGCTCGTAGCAGGGGTGCCTCCCCTCAACTGGGGGGGCCGGCCCGCCGCTGATAGAGCGCGCCCACCACGTGAGGGAGCGGCGCAGCACTGGCTGGACATTTGGGGGCGGAGGAGGCGAGCTGAGGAGGCGGGCGGGGGGGGGGCCTCTCACGGCCGTGGGCCCCGCCCCCCCCGCCGGTGAGCAACCGCCATATTCGTGACCTGGGCGTCGGAGGAGGGGAGCGCTGTCTCCGTCGGGCTCCACCCCCTCCGCTGGACTGAAAGAGTACAGCTGCCTAACGGGCAGGAGGGAACCCTCGTCCCGTCGAGGCCCCGCCTCTCGCTGTGCCGAGACCTGTAACGAAGTGGTCCGGAGCATGGGGACCCCTGCTTACCAAAGGGGCCGACCGCCAACCGGACGTCCACTTACCTTGCCTGCTGACACGGAATGCCAGGTACGAGCGCACGCTTCCTGACTGTCCAGACACACTGGGCTGTCCTGCTCCGGGGCGGTGCTTAAGAGCGCCAGCAGGCGGGATATGAACGTTCTGCCCTGCGGGATGATGCGCATGGCAAAATTTAACATGCCCAGTAGAGACTGAAGATCAGTCTTAGTGACCACGGATGTGACTGAAAACCTATGGATGACTTCTCTGATTCTCGTTAGCTTGTCCGCAGGTAACCTAGCTAACATGTGCTGGGAGTCTAACTCGATGCCCAGAAAGGTGATCGCTGTGGACGGGCCCTCTACTTTCTTGGGGGAAACTGGTACCCCTAACTGGGAAAAACACCTTAGCAGCTTCCCCAACCCTAGGGGAATTGCCCCTGGCCTCTCAATCAGTAAGAAGTCATCTAAGTAGTGGATGACGAATTCACAGCGAACCTTGTGTACCAAAACCCAGTGGAGGGCCTGAGCCAACTGATCGAAGAGCCACGGGCTGCTCTTGGAACCGAAGGTGAGTTTTGTAGCGAAATAATACAGGCCTCTCCACCTGACACCGTGCCATTGCCAGAGCGCTGGCATGATGGGAAGCAATTTAAAGGCATCCGATATGTCGGCTTTGAACAACATGGACCCGGGACCTGTTTTCATGATGATGGCGACAGCCTGGTCTATAGAAGAATATCTCATGCCAACTTCTTCCGAAGGAATGAGGGAGTTGAGGCTGGGGACCTGGGAGCCATGTGGGGCAGACAAGTCAATGATGAGTCTCTCCTTCCTGCTGAACTTGCCTGTGACTACCCCCACGGGACTGACTCTCCACCGTTGAAAAGGGGGCACTCCGAAAGGACTGATTAAGAACCCTTTGTTTAACTCGGACTCTATGAGTATGTCTACGGAACCAGGATTCCTTTCGGCTGACTGAAGGTTCCTGCACTCGTATGTAACCTCTGGAGTCGTGATTAACCCCGTATGGAAACCCTCATGAAACCCTGACACCAGGAACTGTACAAACCCTGGATTGTGGTGACCTCGCAAGTATTCCTGTAAACAACTAGTATTGACCACGCTCATGTAATTCTTCACCGATTTTAATGAGCAAGCTACTCGGGGGTGGGCCCTGAAACAGTTGGTACAGATATGTAACAAACGGCATTGCCCGAAATTACAAGATGCGTAATTAAAATTGTTACATATCTGGGCCCTTCCTAACTGGACGATGGGTCGGCCTAGTTTTACTACCGAACTGGGGGGTCTGAAGACGTCGAGTGGTCCAGCTGAAGAGCCGGAGGGGTATGATGCCGTGCTGACAGCTGATTTATGGCACCACTCTACAGAGTGGAAGATAGACTGACAGGCAGAACAGGAGGGAGCTTTCAGGCCTGCAAAGTGTCTGCAGAATAACTCGGTGTCTAGGTTGGACCAGTCTGTGACATGTTGGAATTGGGAGAGGGCCGCTGCTGCTTTGGCTGAAAATGAACAGTGATAATTGTAGAATTATCACCGCGTGGGGACACGGTGCTGCCCCCTGGCATGGACTGGGATGGGGGGAAGCCTGTATGGCCCAGCCCCACCCCTTTGTTGTGGAAAGGAGGGGCCACGTGGTGCCGCCCCGCTCCCCGGCAGAGCGCTCGTAGCAGGGGTGCCTCCCCTCAACTGGGGGGGCCGGCCCGCCGCTGATAGAGCGCGCCCACCACGTGAGGGAGCGGCGCAGCACTGGCTGGACATTTGGGGGCGGAGGAGGCGAGCTGAGGAGGCGGGCGGGGGGGGGGCCTCTCACGGCCGTGGGCCCCGCCCCCCCCGCCGGTGAGCAACCGCCATATTCGTGACCTGGGCGTCGGAGGAGGGGAGCGCTGTCTCCGTCGGGCTCCACCCCCTCCGCTGGACTGAAAGAGTACAGCTGCCTAACGGGCAGGAGGGAACCCTCGTCCCGTCGAGGCCCCGCCTCTCGCTGTGCCGAGACCTGTAACGAAGTGGTCCGGAGCATGGGGACCCCTGCTTACCAAAGGGGCCGACCGCCAACCGGACGTCCACTTACCTTGCCTGCTGACACGGAATGCCAGGTACGAGCGCACGCTTCCTGCGAAACTCTGCACGTCGTACACATGTGGGAGGGCGCCGGCCGTTGAAGTAGGCAGCCAAGCCCCTCCCACAAATACAGGCCAATGAATCGGCCTTACACTTATTGTATACAATTTTTAATCATGCTTGTGTGTCTTATGTAGCCTAATAAAAATCCTTGTATTGCCTTTACACTTAGTGGGTGTGCATTTTTGGGGGTTTCTTTGGGCCATAAGGCCAGTATTTGTCAGTATAGTTGTTTTAAACCGCCATTGCACTCCGGTTCTATCGTAGTGTGCCCCCCACTTTACTCTGTATACATATGCAGGCAGCATTTTATAAGAGCAGGAGGAGTTGAGCAGATGGATACATTCTGTAGGGGGAGTTTTATCATGAGAGGAACTCTATTTTACAGGAGGCTGCATTGCAGTAATTTGGGCCAAATTCATCAAATGTCACAGGATGTTTGATAAATCTGGTGCATCTTTAAATAATTTAACATTTTTTTTTTTTTAAATGGCGTTCACTATGCTGTAAAACTGACTTATACACATACTGGGAAAAAATAAAAACTTTGAAATGTTATTTTCATCAATGTATTCTGACCCCCATAACTTGTTCTGTGTTTAGAGCTGCACCTGGTTTTGGCTCAAAATCACTGACTGAACACTGACGTGTGAATAAGGCCTCATGTACACGGCTGTTGCCGTTTTTGAGGTCCACAAAACACGGATACCGGCCATGTGCTTTCCGCATTTTGCCTTCTGTTGCCTTTCTATTCTTATCTGCGAAATGCAGCATCAGTGATAGCCAGTTCAGTGTTCGCCCGCGAACACATGCGGGCTGCCATCTTAACTCACAAGTCCAGCGATGCACAGGTAAGTCCTTACCTGTGCCGCCAGCTGGTCTGAAACAAATGCAGTCACCGGGAGCAGGCAGTTCCGAGAACAGCCCGATGAAGGCCCCCGGCGGCTGTTCTCGGAACTGCCTGCTCCCGGTGACTGCATTCGATTTTAGACCGGCTCCCAACACAGGCACAGGTAAGGGCTTACCTGTGCATCGCCGGACTTGTGAGTTAAGATGGCAGCCCACATGTGTTCGCGGGCAAATACTGCGAACTGGCCATCACTGTGCAGCATCACGTCTAATTATTGTCAATGGGGTGACAATGCAAGAGCTGAACTGTTAAATTTTTGGTCGCACATGACTGTGCCATGTTGTCGTTCAGCCCCAGTCTAAGGGCTGGGTATTTAATTTGGTGTATCGTCATGAACAGGCATGCTCAACCTGCAGCCCTCCAGCTGTTGCAAAACTACAACTACTATCATTCCCGGACAGCCTACAGCTTTCAGCCTACAGAAGGGCATGGTGGGAGTTGTAGTTTTACAACAGCTGGAGGGCCGCAGGTTGAGCATCCCTGGTCATGAAGATAGGCTTCTAGTAAGTCCCACATTTGCTGCTGTTGTCCCTAAACTTGTACTTATCAGCTATCAAGGGTAGGACAGTGCAGAGTATAACAAAGTTGGGGGTGAACTAACTCTCCTTAGGGAGAGAGCACCTTAATCAGTGTGAGGAGACTTATAGGCCATATATGCTCCTCTGGAATTCTGGGAGGGAAGGGATGCAAATGAGCTCTTAACAAGCTCTGCCTCTAATACCACCAGATGTAAGGCAGCTATCCTATAAGTCAATGTTCAGCTCTTAAAATAAGCCTTGAGACATGACTTGGATATTAAATAAGCCAGCACCTCATCTGCAGACAGCTGTTTCGGGGTGATTGCCCCTCATCAGTGCAAGGCAGAGAGTACTGACTTAACTGGGTGAGAGGCCTGTGTCCGGGTCAGGAGTGAACTAAGTCCCCTTTCACACGGGCGAGTATTCCGCGCGGATGCGATGCGTGAGTTGAACGCATTGCACCCGCACTGAATCCTGACCCATTCATTTCTATGGGGCTCTGCACACGAGCGGTGATTTTCAAGCATCACTTGTGCGTTGCGTGAAAATCGCAGCATGCTCCTCTTTGTTCGTTTTTCACGTAAAGCAGGGCCCATAGAAATGAATGAGGTTGCGCGAAAATCGCAAGCATCCGCAAGCAAGTGCGGATAATATACCAACAAAAGCTGAAACCAGCCAATATATGCACCGCACGGCCACAAACCATGAAACTCCTATAAATGCAAAACACACCAGCGGTAATGTTCATACAAATCTTTATTAAACATATATGCATACAAACACATTAAATTAATGATAAATGATTAAAACCCAGTAGTGAAATGCAGAAAAGTGTGTATGAAAAAAAATAAAACGAAGCCAGTACGTTTATCAATACATTGTTGTTGTATCAGGTTGCCACTGCTTGTGTGGTACTCCGGGAACCGTATCAGACAAGATGGAATAATCAGTGCGCTCAAATATCAGTCACCTCAATAAATGCACAACCACATTCCGGGTTTAACTGCCAACCCTGGGCGGCTTGAGGAGACCAATGAGTATAATATTATGAAAAGGACAGCTTGCTCCCGGTAAAACCTCACAAGCAGCAATACTGGCATACTCATTACATAACAAGTGAATAACAAACCTGGCTGGGGGGAGGACCATTTCGCTCACTGGCTTTTTCACAGGGCACAATTAACCTGCCATATGACCCACCCTTTATACCCGGACTCTCTACATGAACCAATCAGGTGCAGCCATCAATTCCCAAACATTCTGCACCTGCGGGGTGCTGACGTCTGTCCTATTGCATACACCCAGCGGGCGTCATATGACGTCACCGCCGCGCATGCGCATTCGACCAGAGTACCTGCCGCAGGGACGAGACAGCCCCGCCCCCAGCCCGTGCCACACCAGCTCTGCGCAGCTAACCGGATATGACCACATGACCGGAAGAGAGGATGACGCGCCCCCGCAAGCCAGATGATCCGGACACAGCATCTGCGGTCGCTCAGCAACGGTGTCCACCTGACCAGCAGGTGGGTGGAGACAACCTCGCATGTCTATGTAGCTCCTGTACTCATTTAAATCCAAATAGATGCGGACCATACAACACCCTTGTTGGGAGAATAATACAAATTTCTCACAGATTGCAAGACAAGTGCTTTCTCCTTATACATAAATTAATAAGTACACAGTGATTATGCTCATAATTAATGTGACGAAAACATGATTCAGCAGCGGACCATGCAACCCCTTATTGGGAGAATAATACGAATTGCTCACAGATTGCAGGCAGGTACTTTCTCCTTATACATAGATTAATAAATACACAGTGATTATACCAATGATCATACTTAGGCCTCATGCACACGACAGTTTTTTTTCACGGTCCGCAAAAACGGGGTCCGTGGGTCCGTGATCCGTGACCGTTTTTTCGTCCGTGGGTCTTCCTTGATTTTTGGAGGATCCACGGACATGAAAAAAAAGTCGTTTTGGTGTCCGCCTGGCCGTGCGGAGCCAAACGGATCCGTCTTGAATTACAATGCAAGTCAATGGGGACGGATCCGTTTGACGTTGACACAATATGGTGCCATTTCAAACGGATCCGTCCCCATTGACTTTCAATGTAAAGTCTGGAGTTCTTTTATACCATCGGATTGGAGTTTTCTCCAATCCGATGGTATATTTTAACTTGAAGCGTCCCCATCACCATGGGAACGCCTCTATGTTAGAATATACTGTCGGATATGAGCTACATCGTGAAACTCAGATCTGACAGTATATTCTAACACAGAGGCGTTCCCATGGTGATGGGGACGCTTCTAGTTAGAATACACTACAAACCTGGTACAAGACTGCCCCCTGCTGCCTGGCAGCACCCGATCTCTTACAGGGAGATATGATAGCACAATTAACCCCTTCAGGTGCGGCACCTGAAGGGGTTAATTGTACTATCATATCCCCCTGTAAGAGATCAGAGCTGCCAGGCAGCAGGGGGCAGACCCCCCCCCCCTCCCCAGTTTGAATATCGTTGGTGGCACAGTGTGCGCCCCCCATCGGGCCCCCCTTCCTCCCTCTAGTGTAATAAATCGTTGGTGGCACAGTGTGCGCCCCCCATCGGGCCCCCTCTTCCTCCCTCTATTGTTATAAATCGTTGGTGGCACAGTGTGCGCCCCCCATCGGCCCCCCTGCCTCTATAGCAGTAACAACATTGGTGGCCAGTGTGCGGCCTCCCATCTCCCCCCCCCCCCCCCCCGATCATTGGTGGCAGCGGAGTTCCGATCGGAGTCCCAGTTTAATCGCTGGGGCTCCGATCGGTAACCATGGCAACCAGGACGCTACTGCAGTCCTGGTTGCCATGGTTACTTAGCAATAGTACAATAGTAGAAGATTCATAGTTACCTGCTTGCTGCTGCGATGTCTGTGTCCGGCCGGGAGCTCCACCTACTGGTAAGTGACAGGTCTGTGCGGCGCATTGCTAAAGAACTGTCACTTACCAGTAGGAGGAGCTCCCGGCCGGTCACAGACATCGCAGCAGCAAGCAGGTAAGTATGAATCTTCTACTATTGTACTATTGCTAAGTAACCATGGCAACCAGGGCTGCAGTAGCTTCCTGGTTGCCATGGTTACCGATCGGAGCCCCAGCGATTAAACTGGGACTCCGATCGGAACTACGCTGCCACCAATGATGGGGGGGGGGGGAAAGGCCGCACACTGCCACCAATGTTGTTACTGCTATAGAGGGAGGGGGGCCAATGGGGAGCGCACACTGTGCCACCAACGATTTATTACAATAGAGGGAGGAAGGGGGGGCCCGATGGGGGGCGCACACTGTGCCACCAACGATTTATTACACTAGAGGGAGGAAGGGGGGCCCGATGGGGGGCGCACACTGTGCCACCAACGATATTCAAACTGGGGAGGGGGGGGGGTCTGCCCCCTGCTGCTTGGCAGCCCTGATCTCTTACAGGGGGATATGATAGTACAATTAACCCCTTCAGGTGCCGCACCTGAAGGGGTAAATTGTGCTATTATATCCCCCTGTAAGAGATCGGGTGCTGCCAGGCAGCAAGGGGCAGTCTTGTACAAAGTTTGTAGTGTATTCTAACTAGAAGCGTCCCCATCACCATGGGAACGCCTCTGTGTTAGAATATACTGTCGGATATGAGTTTTCACGAAGTGAAAATTTAGATCTGAAAAAGCTTTTATGCAGACGGATCTTCGGATCCGTCTGTATGAAAGCAACCTACGGCCACGGATCACGGACACGGATGCCAATCTTGTGTGCATCCGTGTTCTTTCACGGACCCATTGACTTGAATGGGTCCGTGAACCGTTGTCCGTCAAAAAAATAGGACAGGTCATATTTTTTTGACGGACAGGATACACGGATCACGGCCTCGGCTGCAAAACGGTGCATTTTCCGATTTTTCCACGGACCCATTGAAAGTCAATGGGTCCGCGAAAAAAAACGGAAAACGGCACAACGGCCACGGATGCACACAACGGTCGTGTGCATGAGGCCTAAATGTGACAAAAACATGATTCAATAGGTAAATTGATAAAAATACTAAGAAAATATATGTACATCATATTAATGATAAAACGTGCAATACAAAAAGTACAAATGCAAGTGACGTGCCAGTGCAGCAAACATAATAAATACATGCAGCAGAATTACTACATACGCTTATATATACACTATAAAATCTGTACAGTCTAAGCCAAAATGCCTAATGCAAAGGGTAAAGGTATAAACATCCAATGCATGATTGCATACTCCATGCCACCACTTTAGTGGTGACCAAATCCCATTATACCGTATCTTTAACCGCCTCCAGACCGCCTAACGCAGGATCGCGTTCTGGAGGCGGCTCACTCAGGCACAGTCACGCATCTATGCGTCATCTCGTGAGACGCGAGATGACGCTCACAGCCGGCCTGCGCATGCACATCGCGGGCCGGCAAAAGTTTCAGGACAAGTTCGTCATCAGCCTGCCAGCCAATGATCGTCGCTGGCAGGCTGATGATTTTCAAAAAAACGAATCAGAAGCCATCTAACACATTATATTTATAAATATAATGTGTTAAATGGCTTCTCTGCTCCTCTGCTGGTCCTTTTCGTCGGTTGGTTCCAGCAGAGGAGCATAGTTCACAGTGAGTACACACCAACAGTACACTTAGCCCCAGATCACCCCCCATCACCCCAATTAACCCCTTGATCACCCCTTGATCGCGACTGTCAATCACCTAGTGAAAGGGAAAAAAGTGATCAGTGTAAACTGTCACTTTTTTTTTCCACTGGTATTGACTGATAGTTTTAGGATAGTTTAGGCCCCTTGGTTAGGTAGTTAGCGATCGTTTAGCGCCCAGCCCACCGCAGTCACTGATTTGCTGATTAGCGTATCGCTAATCAGCATTTGTACTGTTATAGTATCTGTAAGTGATCAGAACTGATCACAGTCAGACCTATAATAGTATTAGTGTCACCTTAGCTCACCCTCCACCCAAAACGCAGTGTTTGCCCGATCAGACCTGATCGGTCGCCCACACGTGCGTTCACCCACGCCCGCCCCGCCGCAGTGACAAATTTTTTTTATTTTTTTTGATCACTGCACAATCACTTTACAAGCGCTGCGGCGATAAAAAAATCGGTTTTGATATTTTTTATCAATCACAGCAGCCTCCGGTACTTCGCTAGCCTCCCATTTGTAAGACAGGCTTGCTTTTTTTTCTTGGGTAGTCTCAGGGAATACCCCCTAAATTTAGTAGTCCAAATGGCAAATAAGGGGTATTCTTCTGAAGAGGCCTACAGGCTTCTGACCCAGTCGGATGAGGAATGAGAACCCTCATCTGACGAATCCAGCGGGTCAGAATATGAACCTGTAGAAAGCAGTGGCAGTCTGACCCAAAGTTCAGACGAGGAGGTTGAGGTCCCTGATACCACCAGGCGTACCCGGCCCCGTGTTGCTAGACCACAGGTTGCGCAGGATCCGCTTCAAGGGCAGCAGAGTGGGGCTGGCGCTGTCGGATTACGTGGTGAGGCATACACCAGCAGCGCAGCCCATCCTGGACCTAGTACCAGCACTGCCGTAGAACATGGTGAAGTGGTGAGCACCAGAAGGGCAGTTGAAGCTGGTACGGTGGCACATGCAGTAGTTCCCCCGTCGCAGCCACCACACAGACAGGCCCGTAGAGCCCCTAGAGTCCCTGAGGTGCTGGCAAACCCTGATTGGCAGCCCCCAACTTCAGCCGCACCAGTAGTTCCCCCTTTCACCGCCCAGTCTGGAGTTCGGGTTGAGACAGCTCAGATCGGTTTGGCACAGGGATTTTTTGAGCTGTTCTTGACTGCGGAGCTCTTGGACTTAGTTTTGGCAGAAACAAATCGGTATGCCACTCAATTTATAGCCGCCAACCCGGGAAGCTTTTATGCCCAGTCTTTCCGGTGGAAACCCGTCCAAGTTTCCGAAATTAAAACTTTTCTGGGCCTTCTCCTCAACATGGGCCTAACCAAAAAGCATGAATTGCGGTCATATTGGTCCACGAACCCAATTCATCACATGCCCATGTTCTCTGCTGCCATGTCCAGGGCACGATTTGAGGCCATCCTGCATTTCCTGTACTTTAGCAACAACAGCACCTCCCGTCCCAGAGGCCACCCAGCTTTTGACCGGCTCCACAAAATTCGGCCCCTCATAGACCACCTTAACACCAAATTTGCAGATTTGTATACCCCTGAGCAAAACATCTGCGTAGACGAGTCCCTTATACATTTTACCAGGCGCCTTGGCTTCAAACAATACATCCCAAGTAAGCGCGCCCGGTATGGGGTCAAATTGTATAAGCTCTGTGAAAGGGCCACAGGCTATACGCACAAATTTCGTGTCTGAGGGTAAAGATCAGACCCTGGAGCCGGTCGGTTGCCCTGACTACCTGGGGAGCAGTGGGAAGACAGTCTGGGACTTGGTGTCACCCTTATTTGGCAAGGGGTACCATCTTTATGTGGACAATTCTTACACAAGTGTGCCCCTCTTCAGGCATTTGTTCCTAGAACAGATTGGCTGCTGTGGCACTGCGTGACCTAGTCGCTGGTATAAGAAGGTGTCTGTATATTTGATTCAATTGGCTGTATATAATAGTTTTGTTCTCTACAGTAAGGCTGGGAGAACAAGATCCTTCCTCAAATTTCAGGAAGAGATCATCGAGAACCTCCTGTATCCAGGAGGTTCTGTGGCCCCATCCACCAGTGTAGTGAGCCGTCTACACAAGCGACATTTCCCCAATGTCGTTTCTGGTACCTCAACCCAAGCGTCACCCCGAAAAAGATGTCGTGTCTGTAGCAGGAGTGGAATAAGGCATGACACCCGCTATTTCTATCCTGACTGCCCTGACCACCCTGCCCTATGCTTAGGGGAGTGTTTCCAGAAGTACCACACACAGGTACACTTAGCATAGGGATTGCATCTCACATGACAGGCACACAGGGCTATTAGGGCCCTTTCACTCACAGCTGCTGCAAACCTCTCCTTTCACCTGGGACAAAGTGCATAATGTACTTCGCCACATCTCTGGGTGATTCGCACATTGTTATTATAATGTTAATAAATTTATTGCGTTGCGGCCTGGTTTTTTCATTTTTTTTACCTTCCAGGTGGACCAACCAATCGACTAGCTGCAGCACTGATGTGCATTCTGACAGAAGCATTGCTCTGCGGTCAGATTACACAAAAGTCGGTGTATGCGGCGCTGCAAGACGAGATTTCTCCTCTGCAGTAAAAGATACGTTTGCCGAGGTATATGAGCTGAGGGGGAGGTGGTGTTCATATGCTTTGGCAAACACTTTGTATATAAAAATAAATAAATCCCGGCAATGATTTATTCATCCACGACGATTGATGTGAATGGAGAAATCGGGTTTGCCAGGGCATACGAGCTAAGTGGGTATGGATGTTGGGCGGAGCTCCTATGCCCTGGCAGACGCCTTTCCCCACTTTTTTTTTTTTTTGGGCAGAGATTTTTTCATCCATATTGATCGATGCGAATGAAGAAATCTGTGCCGTTAATTTTTTCTTTCAGCCCAGAGGCTGAATGGAAAAAAATAATCTCATTACCCGTATGCTCAATATAAGTTGAATAGCAGAAACTCCTAATGCTGGCCATACATGTAATGATTGCGGAGACCCTCAAATGCCAGGGCAGTACAAACACCCCACAAATGACCCCATTTTGGAAAGAAGACACCCCAAGGTATTCGCTGAGGAGGGGCATATTGAGCTCATGAAAGATTGAAATCTTTGTCCCAAGTTAGCGGAAAGGGAGACTTTGTGAGAAAAATAAATAAATAAAAATTTCGGCTAACTTGTGCCCAAAAAAAATCTTCTATGAACTCGCCATGCCCCTCATGGAATACCTTGGGGTGTCTTCTTTCCAAAATGGGGTCACATGTGGGGTATTTATACTGCCCTGGCATTTTAGGGGCCCTAAAGCGTGAGAAGAAGTCTGGAATCCAAATGTCCAAAAATGCCCTCCTAAAAGGAATTTGTGCCCCTTTGCGCCCCTAGGCTGCAAAAAAAGTGTCACACATGTGGTATCGCCGTACTCAGGAAAAATTGGGCAATGTGTTTTGGGGTGTCTTTTTACATATACCCATGCTGGGTGAGATAATATCTCTGTCAAATGCCAACTTTGTATAAAAAAAAATGGGAAAAGTCTTTTAGAGAGATATTTCTCTCACCCAGCATGGGTATATATAAAAAGACACCCCAAAACACATTGCCCAACTTCTCCTGAGTACGGCGATACCACATGTGTGACACTTTTTTGCAGCCTAGGTGGGCAAAGGGGCACAAATTCCAAAGAGCACCTTTAGGATTTCACAGGGCATTTTGTACACATTTTGATTTTAAACTACTTCTCACGCATTAGGGCCCCTAAAATGCCAGGGCAGTATAACTACCCCACAAGTGACCCCATTTTGGAAATAAGACACCCCAAGGTATTCCGTGAGGGGCATGGCGAGTTCCTAGAATTTATTTATTTTTGTCACAAGTTAGCGGAAAATTATGATATTTTTTCTTACAAAGTCTCATATTCCACTAACTTGTGACAAAAAATAAAAACTTCCATGAACTCACTATGCCCATCATGAAATACCTTGGGGTGTCTTCTTTCCAAAATGGGGTCACTTGTGGGGTAGTTATACTGCCCTGGCATTTTAGGGGCCCTAATGCGTGAGAAGTAGTTTGAAATCAAAATGCGTAAAAAATGTCTGTGAAAATCCTAAAGGTGCTCTTTGGAATGTGGGCCCCTTTGCCCACCTAGGCTGCAAAAAAGTGTCACACATGTGGTATCGCCATACTCAAGAGAAGTTGGGCAATGTGTTTTGGGGTGTCTTTTTACATATACCCATGCTGGGCGAGAGAAATATCTCTCTAAAAGACAACTTTTCCCATTTTTTTTATACAAAGTTGGCATTTGACAGAGATATTTATCTCACCCAGCATGGGTATATGTAAAATGACACCACAAAACACATTACCCAACTTCTCCTGAGTACGGTGATACCACATGTGTGACACTTTTTTGCAGCCTAGGTGGGCAAAGGGGCACAAATTCCAAAGAGCACCTTTAGGATTTCACAGGGCATTTTGTACACATTTTGATTTCAAACTACTTCTCACGCATTAGGGCCCCTAAAATGCCAGGGCAGTATAACTACCCCACAAGTGACCCCATTTTGGAAAGAAGACACCCCAAGGTATTTTGTGATGGGCATAGTGAGTTCATGGAAGTTTTTTGTCACAAGTTAGTGGAATATGAGACTTTGTAAGAAAAAAAAAATCATCATTTTCCACTAACTTGTTACAAAAAATAAAAAGTTCTATGAACTCACTATGCCCATGAGTGAATACCTTAGGGTGTCTACGTTCCGAAATGGGGTCATTTGTGGGGGTTTTCTACTGTCTGGGCATTGTAGAACCTCAGGAAACATGACAGGTGCTCAGAAAGTCAGAGCTGCTTTAAAATGCGGAATTTCACATTTTTGTACCATAGTTTGTAAACGCTGTAACTTTTACCCAAACCATTTTTTTTTTTACCCAAACATTTTTTTTATCAAAAACATGTAGAACAATAAATTTAGATAAAAATGTATATAGAAATGTAGTTTTATTTGAAAAATTTTACAACTGAAAGTGAAAAATGTCATTTTTTTTGCAAAATAAAAAATCGGTAAATTTCGATTAATAACAAAAAAAGTTAAAATGTCAGCAGCAATGAAATACCACCAAATGAAAGCTCTATTAGTGAGAAGAAAAGGAGGTAAAATTTATTTGGGTGGTAAGTTGTATGACCGAGCAATAAACGGTGAAAGTGAGAGTAGTGCAGAATTGTAAAAAGTGGTCTGGTCATTAAGGGTGTTTAAGCTAGGGGAGCTGAGGCGGTTAAGTAAACATTGTACATACAACATTATACTGTATGCAGCTTGTACGTGTCCGCAAATACCCTGGCCATACATAGTGGAAAATTACATAAAAAGCTGAGAAATGCAGCATGAATGAATCCATAATGCATCCTCTATAAAAATAAGCATGTGATGTCCATGCAAAATTATATCTCCACGCAGGTAATCCGTTGCTGGAACAGCGCACCCCCACGGTGCTACTTCGAAATCACGCTGCATAATCCACAGAATCTAGAGAAACTAAGCAAACAAGGTAGGGTCATAGGCAGATAACTAGACAACATTAGAACTGATAAAAACAAGTTAAACAGGAAAATAAAAAAACATATACTCTTAAAAACCAGAACTCACCTAGTGAATGTCAGGATCCCGGCAAGCGCAGCACGAGGGAGTCTACAAGAAAGGCACAAAACTATTATAGTCATTCAGTCCGTATGGTGCAATGGAGTTGAGGGTGAAAATCCATCAGGATTCGCGTTGGGCAAGAATCCTCTTCCAATTTTTCCCCCTAGGGGATATTATGATGTGGTCAATACCCCTAAACCTCAGCAGGAAGCCATTGCAGCCATGTACTTCCTTAAAGTGTCTTGGTATCGTCGTGAGGAGAGCATCATCCATGATATCTGCATTTCCCTACTGGGTTTTAATCATTTATCATAAATTTATAGTGTTTGTATGCATATATGTTTAATAAAGATTTGTATAAAGCAAGTGCGGATGTGGTGCGATTTTCACGCACGGTTGCTAGGAGACGATCGGGATGGAGACCCGATCATTATTATTTTCCCTTATAACATGGTTATAAGGGAAAATAATAGCATTCTGAATACAGAATGCATAGTACAATAGCGCTGGAGGGGTTAAAAAATAAATAAAAAGAATTAAACTCACCTTAATCCACTTGCTCGCGCAGCCCGGCTTCTCTTCTGTCTTCTTTTTTGCTGTGTGCAGGAAAAGGACCTGTGGTGACGTCACTCCGGTCATCACATGGTCCGTCACATGATCTTTTAACATGGTGATGGATCATGTGATGACGGGAGTGACGTCACCACAGGTCCTTTTCCTGCATACAGCAAAGAAGACAGAAGAGAAGCCGGGCTGCGCGAGCAAGTGGATTAAGGTGAGTTAAATTATTTTTATTTTATTTTTAACCCCTCTAGCGCTATTGTACTATGCATTCTGTATTCAGAATGCTATTATTTTCCCTTATAACCATGTTATAAGGGAAAATAATACAATCTACAGAACACCGATCCCAAGCATGCCGATTTTCCTCATGCACGTGCAAAACGCATTACAATGTTTTGCACTCGCGCGGAAAAATGTGCATGTTCCCGCAATGCACCCGCAACGCCCGTGTGAAAGAGGCCTAACTCTCCTTAGGGAGAGAGCACACACTGATTAAGATGCTCTCTCCCTAAGGAGCGTTAATTCACCCCTGACCCGGACACAGGCCTCTCACCCAGTTAAGTCAGTACTCTCTGCTCTGCACTGATGAGGGGCAATCACCCCGAAACAGCTGCCTGCAGATGAGGTGCTGGCTTATTTAATATCCAAGTCATGTTTCAAAGCTTATTTTAAGAGCTGAACATTGACTTATAGGATAGCTGCCTTACATCTGGTGGCATTAGGCTACTTTCACACTGGCGTTTTGAATTCCGTTTGTGAGATCCGTTTCAGGGATTAAAAACAGATCAGTTCATCCCCAATGCATTCTGAATGGATAAGGATCCGTTCAGAATGCATCACTTTGGCTCCGTTCCGCCTCCATTCTGCACAGGATGCGGACACCAAAACGCTGCTTGCAGCGTTTTGGTGTCCGCCTGGCGATGCGGAGCCAAACGGATCCGTCCTGAATTTCAATGTGAGTCAATAGGAGCGGATCCGTTTTCACTGACACAATATGGTGCAATTGAAAACTGATCTTTCCCCCATTGACTTTCAATGTAAATCAGGACGGATCCGTTTTGACTTTGTTCTTCATAATGCAAACGGATCAGTTCTGAACGGATACTATCGTTTGCATTATAGGTGCAGATCCGTCTGTGCAGATACCAGACGGATCCGCACCTAACGCAGGTGTGAAAGTAGCCTTAGAGGTTGCTAAGAGCTCATTTGCATCCCTTTCCTCCGAGTATAACAAAGACACACCATTTGACTTATGTGCACAGACCTGCCTGTACCCTATTTTATAGAAGCCTAATAAACTGGACGTTTTATCTTGGAATTGGTGAGTGCCGCTGTCTCCTTCTCGTCTCTCTCCTGAATGTAACAAAGACACACTTGTGAAATCTGCTGAGTAATGGAGCCAGGAAGTAAGCAGTGCAAATGTGACTTGATGTGACTTGAAGTGACTGGAGGTGGGCGGGGCTCTGGGGTGGGTGTGTTGCAACTCCAGAGAAAGGTGAGACTCTTCTCAGGAGCCTCTCACTTCTAGTGTGTGCAGAGGACTGACTGGTCTCCTATCATCATGTGTGACCTAACGCTCTACCTGGATCTGATGTCTCAGCCCTGCCGGTCAGTTTATATCTTTGTGGAGGCTAACGATATCCCCTATAAGTACCAGGAGGTGCTACTTTTTAAAGGTGAGTCCAGTGTCTTCTGATTGCTCTGATCTGCGGTGGGGGAAGTTCTTGCATAATATGATATGTGGGTTAGGTATATATCCATCCTCTGCAATGCCTGATTGTATGTCATAAAATATTACATCCGGCTATAACGTGTTTGTATGTACTGTGGTATTTATGTGCTTGTACATTTCTGGACTTCACAGGGATTTTTTCCTGAATGTGCTGACAAGTCCTCTTTAGTCCCTGAACGTGTTCGGTATCTTGAGAATTTTATGCCACAGTGGAGCTAAGAACACAATTGCATCCAGAGCTGTGCTTGAAACTCCCAAGGGTCTGAACCTATTCTCACAGCACCTGCTACATTCAATTCAACCTCTTTGTGCATTTTCAGAAGAGGCTCATTCATTTGGTAGGTTTACCTGCTGAGGTAGCACTTCAAGTCCCAGTCTATGGCTGTCAACTAGGGATGAGCGAACATGTGTTTTCAAGTTCGGTGTACAAGGTTCGGGTTATCTAAGAATTCTGTTATGGAATCCGATAACAAGGACCATAAGTTATGTTTAGGCTACTTTCACACTAGCGTTCGATCGGATCCGTTCTGAACGGATCCGATCATAATAATGCAGACGGAGGCTCCGTTCAGAACGGATCCGTCTGCATTATATTTGCAAAAAAAAGCTAAGTGTGAAATTAGCCTGAGCGGATCCGTCCAGACTTTTACATTGAAAGTCAATGGGGGACGGATCCGCTTGAAGATTGAGCCATAATGTGGCATCTTCAAACGGATCCGTCCCCATTGACTTAAATTGTAAGTCTGGACGGATCCGCACGGCCAGGCGGACACCCGAACGCTGCAAGCAGCGTTCAGGTGTCCGCCTGCTGAGCGGAGCGGAGGCTGAACGCTGCCAGACTGATGCAGTCTGAGCGGATCCGCTCCATTCAGACTGCATCAGGGCTGGACGGAAGCGTTCGGGTCCGCTCGTGAGCCCCTTCAAACGGAGCTCACGAGCGGACAGCCGAACGCTAGTGTGAAACTAGCCTTAGATAACCCGAACCTTGTACACTGAACCTGAGAACACAAGTTTGCACATCTCTACTATCCACTTGTTCTCCTATATCTAAAATGTCTACTTGCTCATGGCAACTAAAGTTCATGTTTCATTTGCTAGTGGCGCTTAAAAGAGAGAGAGAGACCAGCATTTTGCTAAAATAATTAGTCACTTAGTTATGTTGACCTTAGTTAGGACACCATAAAACTGGTGACAGGTTCCCTTTAAGCCTGCCTTCATAAGGGAGTCCACTACAGCCTGCACCTTAGGTAAATGACTCTCCCAGTCGGTACTGTGGACGAGGATATCATCCAAGTAGCCCGAGGCGTACTGACGATGGGGTTGCAGGACAATATCCTGTAACCTTTGGAAAGGGGCGGGGGCTCCATGCAGACCAAAGGGTAATACCTTATACTGATACAGGTCTTGCGGTGTAACAAAAAACGTTTTTTATTTGGCAAACTCCGTTAAGGGTACCTGCCAGTACCCTTTGGTGAGGTCTAGCACAGAAAAATACCGGGCTTGTCATAGTCTCTCAATCATCTCATCCACACGGGGCATAGGGTATGAGTAAAATTTGGAGACTTCATTTAGTCTGCGGAAGTAGTTACAGAAGCGTAGGGTCCCGTCCAGCTTGGGCACCAAGGCTATTGGATTAGCCCACTCGCTTTTCGACTCCTCGATGACATCTAATTGTAACATCCGTTGCACCTCTTCCAAAATGGCTTGTCGGCGGGTCTCGGGTACCTGATATGGTCTCACCCGGACACTGACCCGATGTTCCATGACAATGTCATGGCGGACGACAGAGGTGCATCCCAGAAGGTTCAAGAACACATCAGTGTTCCTGCTAACAAACTCCTTGACCTCTTGAACCTGTTTAGAAGACAGAGTCTTAGGCAACCTCTATTGTGGCAACAGCTTCCCCCAAATTAGATTGGGGAACTGGACACTCTAACCCTAAAAACCCCGGTCAGGGGAGAGTGTAACGCAGGGTGCGGTGGTCAGGGGAAAGAAGGTTAAAGGCCCTGGCTGTACTAGCGGCGGCCAGCGTTTTAAAGGGGAATCAGCGGGGGCAAGGAATAACCTGGGGGGGGGGGGCAATTGCTCCCCTGTAGCGACACCTATGCTGCGGATTGTGCACACTGCAATTGTTGGCAAAACATCTTCAGCAGCATACTACAGAAACGGCAGAGGGCATGAGGATTTCCACTGGGGAATTAAATTTAAAAGTGGCCCTGGAAAAAAATACTAAAAGTGGCCCAGTTTTGTAGTCTGGCCCAAATTGATGGAAGGCAGAGCCAACACAAGTAGGCAGGGCGTAAAATACCATATTGGGGGCACATTATACCACCCCAACACAACCAAAAACCACAATCCATCACAAAATACTGCCCCAAAAACTTTGACTAGCGGCTGTGAGGAGGGCTCAGACGGCCCCTGGGCATCAGCCCACCGGGGAATTAACCTGTAGGGTCTATGGCCAATCCTCCCCTGCTATTAGCACCACACAGATTTTCTTTCCATGTCCGTTACGTGTTTTTTATTTTTTTTGTTTTTTGCGGACTGTATATGGAACCATTTCTTTCAATTGGTCCGCAATAAAACGGAAGTTACTCCATGTGCATTCCGTGTCCGTATGTCCGTTCTGCAAAAAAAATGTAACATGTCCTACTGTTGTCTGCATCATGGACAAGGACAGTACTGTTCTATTAGGGGCCAGCTGTTCCATTCCACAATACGGAATGCACACTGACATCCGCATTTTTTGCGGACTGCAAAATGCATATGGTCGTGTTCATGAGCCCTTAGTAGGATCTCTATATACATGACACTTACAACATTGTAGAGGGTATAACGCTGCTGACAAGTTCTCTTCTTTATAAATCTCTACTCCTTGCTCTTGGCAATAAGAATGTAAAGTTGTCTTGGAGAGTTTTCATAAATGAAGCTCTTTTCTAGTTGCAGAAGGAACTTCTGTCTCCCTTGTTAAGGCCTCTGACTACGAATTCAGTCCCAGTACTGGCCTCCTGTGCTGTGTAAAAAATAAATAAATATATATATATATATATATAATATTTTGGGTTATGCATGAATCTACAGTTAAAAATATTGGGCCACATTGCATCAGAAACATTGCCACCCAATTATTACCGGACAGAGATAAATAACAAAAAAATACCGACCCACAAGGAGCCATGAATGTCGCCCAAAAAATTGAACCATAATCTTCACAAAGTGAAAATCGAAAAGCTTTATTGATGACACATAACAATTACATACTTGATGGTAAAGGGCAGCACAAAGATGAGGAACAGGACCAAAGGGGGGGCCGAGAGGTCAGCACACCAACAAGCAGGGAAAAGAATACAAGATGGTAAACCCCAAGACACCTGAGAATAATAAGCCCCAAACAATGCTGCAATGGAGGCAAATATGAGGATAAAAAGACTTGGTGATTAAAAAGTATATGAGCATACCCTGAATGGTGTGTCGATCTCTCAGCCACCTCCTGACCCAACGCCGTTTCGCCAGTAAACTGGCTTCTTCCAGGGAGATGGCTGAGAGATCAACACACCATTCAGGGTATGCTCATTATCTTTTTTTAATCACCAAGTCTTTTTATCCTCATATTTGCCTCCATTGCAGCATTGTTTGGGGCTTATTATTCTCAGGTGTCTTGGGGTTTACCATCTTGTATTCTTTTCCCTGCTTGTTGGTGTGCTGACCTCTCGGCCCCCCCCCCCCCCCCCTTGGGTCCTGTTCCTCATCTTTGTGTTCCACCTTTGTGCTGCCTTTTACCATCATGTATGTAATTGTTATGTGTTATCAATAAAGCTTATCGATTTTCACTTTGTGAAGAATATGGTTAAATTTTTTGGCGACATCAGGAACATTGCTTTCAGGGGAGAATGTTTCCATAAAACGATATGGTATGCAAGCACTAGATGGCAGCACTGTGTGGAAATTGTTAGGCCCCATTCACACGACCGTATTTTTGGCCCACATCCGATCAGTTTTTTTTTTTTTTTTTGCTGATCGCACTTGGGCCCACTCATTTCTACGGGTCCGCAAAAAAAAAAAAAACACCATGTGCGATCCGCATATCCTTTTTTCTTGTCAATTTTGTGGACAAGAATAGGCATTCTTACAATGGGTCCGTAATGAAAACGGATGCAACACACTCGTCAGTAATTTTTTGTTGCAAAATGCATACAGTCGGGTGAATGCACCCTTAGGCCTCTTTCACACGAGCGTGACGATTAGGTCCAGATTCATTCAGGGAAACTCGCACCATTTTGCAAGCAAGTTCAGTCAGTTTTGTCTGCAATTGTGTTCAGTTTTTGCAGCGCAGGTGCATCTGAACCATGGTGACCGACAACGGGAAAAACATGGTGTCGGTGCTGCGTCAAGGAGGGCTGAGCCATGTGCCCTGCATGGCACACCTGTTCAAACTGGTTGAAAAGCTGTTCCTGAAGTCTTCCACCCATCTGCAAGACATCCTGAAAATGGCCAGGAAACTTTGCATGCACTTCAGCCACTTGTACACCGCAAAGCACACCCTCCTTGAGCTGCATCGGCAGAACTGCGTCCCCCAGCATAGGCTGATATGCAACGTTTCCACCCGTTGGAATTCCACCCTCCATGTGTTGGACCGATCTATATGAATGGAAAGAGGCCATAAACTATTTCTTGACGATACAGGCGGACAGAGGTACTCCCCTGTGTAACTTCAATGTTAGCTAGTGGCAGCTCATGCATGATACCTGCCGTTTGCTCATGCCCTTTGAGGAGGCCACTTTATTTGTCAGTCACCAGGACTACGGGATGAACAATGTCCTTCCACTGATTCATGTCCTGGAACAGATGCTGATAAATCTTGCTGGCCAGGGCACAGGAGACGTGGCGCTTACATCTCATGGCCACATGAGCCCTGTGGGGCTGAACTAGAGGAGGAGGGGGACTTTCGAGCACAAGCAATACGTAGAGAAATGGCAGATTTTTCTACACAGGTGACAGGAGGAGCAGGAGCAGCCAGAGGAGCTACAGGGCGGTGAGGAAGACGAGGCAGATGACCCAGACACACAGTGGCAGTATGCAGTGGAGATGGAAGCAGGGAGTCCCTCTGAGTCACATGCGCAAATGGTCCAATGAATGCTCAGTTGCTTGCATAGTGACAGCTGAATTGTCACCATTCGGCAGAGGGATGACTACTGGCTCTCCACCATGTTAGACCCTCACTACCGGTCCAAAATGGGAGCCTTTTTTTTACACCTGCTGAGAGAGAGAAGACAAACTGAACTACTATCGAGACCTATGCTCTGTAGTCAGTTGACTGCTGCCTATGTGCGTCATTGCCCATTCTCACACAGGTCTGACTGGGGGGGCCTTTTGTACTCGCGTTCCACTGCCATGGCTGCTGGGAGGGGTTGGGGGGCAGGAGTAGTACCAGCTCTATCAGTAGCAACTTAAGTCTAGAGTCGCTGATGAGCGGTTTTCTTCACCCGCCTACTGAAGAAACTACTCGCCAGCATCCGTAGATGCTGCAGGTAGACATAGAGCAGAACCTGAACCAGCAGGTTGTGGCATACTTGGAGTGCACCCTGCCACCCGACATCAAAGATCCCCTGGACTACTAGGCAGCCAAACTCAATTTGTGGCCTCAACTGGCTGAGTTTGCCCTGCACAAGCTTTCCTGCCCGGCCAGCAGTGTGGCATCAGAGCGGGTGTTTAGTGCAGCAGGGGCCATAGTTACCCCAAGGAGAACTCTCCTGTCCACCCAAAATGTGGAGAAACTGACCTTTTGTGAAGATGAATCGGGCATGGATCAGCTATGCCGGATGCATCAGACTAGATCATACATGGTGCCACACCTAATCCAAAGAAAAAAAACTTTTGGTCTAGCTTCCCATAAAAACTTGCAGCTTTATTAATAGCAATACAAAACTGTTATCCAAACACGAATCGCATACAATATCCACGATGTCTACGCATTTCGGACTCCACAATCTTGGTTCTTACTCATGACATACAGAAAAGTGAATGTTCACCTCTCTTTAAACATGTGGTGCACCAGGTAATCAAGACTTCGGCATCACATGCTCAAAAGGGGAGGAGAACTAATCAAACACCAAAAACCAACACCCAGTGCATCAAAAAGAAAAGACAACATGTATAATAGTACTGAAAAACTATAAAAATAGTTCTTTTAACGATATTGTAAAATCAGATCGTGTTTTCTGTTCAGACCTGTGGAAAAACAACTTCCCAATTCAAACAACCAATATGCCTCACGGCTGAGGAGTTTTCGTTTTGATCTTTCTAATGGGAACAGTAAGGGTCCATTCACACGTCCACAAAAGGGTCCGCACCCGATCCACAATTTTGCGGAACGGGTGTGGACCCATTTATTCTCTATGGGCCCGAATGTGAAGCTGAGTGCACACTATGTGCTCTCCGCTTCCGCGGAGCGCGACCCCTGAACTTCCGCTCCGCAAAAGATAGAACATGTCCTATTCTTGTCCGCAGCTGCAGACAAGAATAGGCATTTCTATAGCGGGTGCCGGCCGGGTGTGTTGTGGGTCCGCAACACACCACGGACGTGTGAATGGACCCTAACCCTTTCAACTCCCTGAGCAGAAAACGCTCTTGTATGTCCTTTGTGCACAGTGACAAAGTGAAAACTGGCTGCAGATACATTGCGAGTCTCATAATACGGTATATTTGATAAATGTTTGCGTATTCTGCTTTTTATTTGTTTTGTAGTGCAACCTACATATTGTAGAAGACAATCTCTGCAGGTGATTAGATTGCATAATCCGTGTTACAGTTCAAATATTGTTTTATGGTGTAATTCTTGCCATTCACAGAAGATGTCACATTTTGACACACTGACCTGTATTTACAACAGATACATCTGTTACTACCAGGTTTGTAGCTCCCTTTTATAGGTGAGCCACATAGGTGGAGTTGCTGATCGTTCCAGGAAAAGACTGGGGCTGATTTTAATTTTTTTTTGTCCTATGGTTGTGGCTCTGGGGGCCACACATTTAACCCCTTCATTGACTATACCTTTCCACTCCTGGTAAAAATTTAATATAGGGTGATGTCGCTGTATGATATTACAAATCTCAGCGTATTCCTTACTGTAACCTGACACAACCTGCTGGCTTCCCTTTTTTTATATTTTATTTTTATTGTTTTCCTATCCGAAACAGCCTTTTGGGGAAATATTAATTTCTTTCTGTCTAAAGAGAGCCCATTTATTGGCCTCCTCTATAGACCATGTAGCATAACTTCTCACAAGCAATCTGCTACTGATATTATCTGCTTCCCTCATAAATGCAGTACTATCCGAACAGTTGCGTCTTTCTCGCAGCATTTCGCCCCTTGGTATGTTCCTTGTCACATGAGGTGGGTGACATGAAGTCGCTAAAAGGGTAGTATTGCCAGCCGTCTCTTTTCTATAGGTTGATGTTGAAATTGCTGAATTGGTGGCATCACCATATAAATGCAGGTCCAGAAATACTATAGATTTCAGGTCATAATGGATGCTAAATTTGATTGTATCTATCCCCCATTGAAGTATTCACCTAAAGCTTGAATGTCCGCCACATCGCCGACCCATATAATCAACAGATCCTCTATGTAGCGTCCATACCACTTGATATTATCTAAAAAAGGGTTAGCTTCCATAAATAAAAAAACTCTTTCCCACCAAGCCATGAAAATATTAGCTATAGAAGGCGAAAATTTTGCCCCCATGCAGACTCCTGCCAGCTGCAAATAATACTCCCCATGAAAATATTATGCTTGAGTCAAAATTGCACTACAAAACAAATGAAAAGCAGAATAAGAAACATTTATCAGATATACCATATTATGAGACTCAATGTATCTGCAGCCAGTTTTCACTTTGCCACTGTGCACAAAGGAGATACAAGAGCGTTTTCTGTTCATGGAGTTGAAAGGGTTACTCTTCCCATTAGAGGAGGAGATCACAAACGAAAACTCCTCAGCCATGAGGCATATTGGATGTTTGAATTGGGAAGTTGCTTTCCCACAGGTCTGAACAGAAAATGTGAAATAATATAATATAATATAATTTATTTTTTTTATTATTTTTTTTGATGCACTGGGTGTTGGTTTTTGGTGTCTGATTAGTTCTCCTCCCCTTTTGAGCATGTGATGTCTTGATTACCTGGTGCACCACATGTTTAGAGAGGTGAACATTCACTTTTCTGTATGTCATGAGTAAGAACCAAGATTGTGGAGTCTGAAACGCGTAGACATTGTGGATCTTGTATGTGATTCGTGTTTTGGATAATTTTTTATTTTTTGTTGTTATTAATAAAGCTGCAAGTTTTTATGGGAAGCTGGACCACAAGTTTTCTTTTTTCTTTGGATTATGTTTGTACATAACTGGGCCCGTGCTTCCATGAAAGCAACAAAGGTGAGATAAAAAAAAATATTTTATAATTCTATATTAATTTATAACTATGGTGCCACACCTACACTTTGACAAAAGAAACCTGTATCTTCTGGCTGCCTGCTTCAGCTATTATTCTTATGCTGCCACCCGGCTGCTGCCACACCTGCTGCCAGGTGCGCCTATGTCACTGGGCCACTCTGTTGTCTCCTCATGCTGCTGCCACCTGAACACTGTCACTAGGCCACTCTGGACTTCTAATGCTGGTCCCACCCTCTCCACTCCATGACTGGGCCACTATTTTTGGTTTATTTTTTTTTATTTTTTTTGCCTGTTTGACATCATTTATTTGTCCCTTTTTCTGATAAATTTGGATCGAATCAAATCTTTTATGAAAATTCAGCAAACCCGACCAGATTTTTTTAGAAATTCGTTCATCTCTAGTTGTGACTTAAATACAATCACTTAGGACTTCACGTCATGTAATCAGAGATCTTCTGTACAGACAACACAAGTATCCGTTAGTCCACACATGCTTGTTGTTACACTGACGACAGAGACTTGCACTAGTTTGGTTAATTTTGTGGACCAAACCGTATGCAACACTTTCCTAGTATTTGCATCTTGAAAACAGACACAGATGTGTGAATGAGAGCTTACTTTGGAATTGCTCCAGGATTCAGGGATTCTGGGTCAGGTTATTAGGTTTTTAAAGTGTACTGACTGAATATGCTTTCTTTAATCTGTAACTTTTACTTGAAATACTTTGTCGTCTGGCAGTGGCTTTCTCCCCTCAGATACACAACACGGGCATGCTTGGCTGAGCATTCATGTGTATGGGGGGGACCAGGTAAGAAAACGGTTGGCCACACTTTTGCTTGGCTGACAGCTACCTCATCTTTTTGGCCGGTGAGCCTAGCAAATATGTTTTGATGAAGAAATGTATGTGAATATTCATATAATGGCTTATTGACTATATTATATATTACAATATTTGGTTCCTTTCTGTAGGAGAACAAATGTCTGAAGATTTTGGCAAGGTGAATCCACTTCGCAAGGTACCATCTCTCAAGGATGGAGACTTCTTAATGGGTGAAAGGTGAAGAATTTATAGTAATTTAAACTAAAATAACTTTTTATACCACAGTTATCAGTCCTGATTTCCGTAATTTTGGTAATGTAGAAGTAGTTAAAGGGTTTCCAAACACTTCTTATCGGAGCGGAAAAAAGGAAGTGTTGTACAGGAAAAAAGTCCATCCTACTGGATTACAATATTTTCTCCCTCTGATAGCATTCCTTACTCATTATTATAAAATGAGGTAACCTCCTAGTACATCAGGATTAAAGGGACACTGACAGGGCCAATAAGCATATTGAGGTATATATGGCAGTACAGGTCTTATAATGGGTATTACAATCATCTAAGTATCCCCCTGTCCACATTATACATACAGTAAACTTAAGTTTTATAACCTGCTCCAACGGTCTTCAATCTGCCCAAGGGGCGGCGTTTCACCTCTCTTGCGCCCAGCCAGCCTCCCCAACTGCCGCTTTGAAGCGCCGCCCAGCTCATGAATATTCAGTTTGCTGGGCGGCTTCTGCGGTCCCCGCTCTGAAGCGTTGCGCTTAACAGTGCCCGGCGCATGCGCTGGATCTTGTGAAGTCGGGGACAGTAAGCGCCGCCCAGCGAAGTGAATATTGATGAGCTGGGCAGCGCTTCAAAGCGGCAGTTGGGGAGGCTGGTTGGGCGCAAGAGAAGTGAAACGCCGCCCCTTGGGCAGATTGAAGACCGTTGGAGCAGGTTATAAAACTTAAGTTTACTGTATGTATAATGTGGACAGGGGGATACTTAGATGATTGTAATACCCATTATAAGACCTGTACTGCCATATATACCTCAATATGCTTATTGGCCCTGTCAGTGTCCCTTTAAAGAACTGAGGCTACAAATCCCTTATTTGGATAATTTCCTAACCCTTATAATCTTAGATTAAGGGCTCGGTCACACGAACATGTGCTGCCCGTTGCCATATTGCGGACAGCATTTGTGGATCCGCAATACACGGGCACCGTTCCGTGTGTATTACATATTCACTTCAATGGGTCCACAAATCCGGAGATGCGGAACTGTGCAGAACGGAAGCACTACTGAGTGCTTCCTGGGGTTCCGTTCCATGCCTCTGCACCGCAAAAAGATAGAACTTGTGGAACGGAGGGATCATTCAAGTGAATGGGTCCGCGATCCCCATGCGGCTGGGCCACGGTCTGTGCCCATGCATTGCGGACCGCAACTTGCAGGCCACAGCACGGGCTTCACATGGTTCTTCAGGCTACAGGCATTGATGACCTATCCTCGGGATAAGACCTCAATGTCCGATTGGTGAGGGTCTGGCACCCAGCATCCCCACTGATCAGCGCCAGAAGCTGTATGGAGCTGGAAGCAGACCGCTCCATACACATTGTAGTGGCCGCGCTGCAGTGCACTGGCGTCAGAAATTACAGTGTACCGAGCCTTCTGCTTGCTTCTGTCCCTTCTCTAGGTTAGTTTCCAGCACCTGGACTGCCTGAATCACCTGATTAGTGGGGGTGTCAGACCCCCACCTAACTAACATTGATGACCCATACTGAGGATAGATCATGAATATCTGTAGCCCAGAGAACCCCCTTTTAACTTTGGATTTCATGTATGAATTGGATGTGTTGGACTGAACGTTATAATTTTGGAATATTGTGAGTTGGTAACCATAGTTCCACCTAGCTAACGATAATGAGCTTGTGTAGAATTGTACAATAGTTGCAAAAAAACAAATGTGCTCCAGGTGAACATGCCTAAAGTTCTGGGCCTGGGTTCTGTCTGCTAGACTATCTGCAAGTACAGGAATGTTAGGATGTCTTTAAGATGCTGCAACAAGGAGATGATTGTGGGTGTACCTGCATGCATTATATGCCTCCTTCAATCGGGCGCCTAGTTTTTGTGCATGTTGTAATGTTTGCAAAGCCTGACTCCTTTGTGGTTCCCATTACTAGTAGAACAATCCTCGTCATCTACTTCCCAGATATTATTGTGGTCAAATAGTGCTTGGTGTGGCAAGGATTATAGTTTTCACTGTTGTATAGAAAAAAAAAAATCCCTTGTGTATGCTGTGTCTCTTTTCCAACCCCGTCCCCTGCCTAGCAGCCAACAGGTCATTCTGATGTGTGCACAGTATACTGTAGTGTGCATGCCGTAGCCACACATGGACTGTGTCTAGGGGCCCCCGTCACGACATGAAGCTCTGCCATGTCGCACTGCCCCCATCGGCTAGGCCCCATTCTCCACTTGACAGTGGAGCCTTGGCACTTTTGCTACTGCTCTACAGCTGGCAAGAGCTCCCCTCCAGTGGATTACTGGTTTAGTCATATTTTATTTTATTTTTTTCCCCCACCAACTGCTTTGACCAGGAGGGCCCCTTATCTCTGGCACCACAAGCATTTGTATGGTGGTAAAGTTCACGCTTTGTACTCAGTTTGTAGTAGTATGTAGTGTCGCCATGCGTGGACTTGGCGCCACATCATACTTCATTCATACACAATTTTACCGTGTAGCTTTAGCCAAACTATTTTCTTGGACGAAATGGTTAAACCCAATAAACGTGAATCTTCTAAAACTAGAAAAAGAGAACCAAGAAGAGATTATTGAAAAGTAATAGCAGAAAATCTTGGCCTTTTTATTCTTGGCTTCCTACAATTTTTCCTCAATCAAAATATCTGATCATTCAGCACCTCAGGTACCATTAATACCGTGTGACGGCACATGTGTAAAACTACTTTAAATAACCTGCTTACCTTTCATTCTTTTCACCAGCACTGCAATGCTCCTTTATCTAGCTAACAAGTATAAGACCCCTGATCACTGGTACCCAGCAGACATCCAGAAACGTGCTCGTGTAGATGAGTACCTTGCCTGGCAGCACACAAATACCCGTCCACATGGCTCCAAACTTTTTTGGATCAAAGTAAGCATGTCTTTATTTGAAATGATCACAGGTGATGTGGTTCTCGGCCTTTGGGGGCAGATAGATAATTTGGGTAAACTCATGAAACTATATAAAGAGACCTGCCAACCTGGAGTATGATGTGACTAATGGCATTTTTCCAAATTGAACCTTAATTCCCATGAACATGGTGAAAAAGGCAATGTGGCCTAAGATGTGACACTGTCCAAGGAAATTGTGTGGCAAAGTAAGCCAAACAATAGGTAGTATAAAGTTAGATGAGTATTTACAAAGCACTCAATTTATTATTCAGCCTGAGAGGTGTCGATAAATTTGGCACAATTATAATCAGACTGCCATGTCTATCACCAGGACTGGTACATTTGCCTCATAACGTTTTGGTATTTGCCATTTTATTTTTCTCCATAGGCTTGTCAATAGAACTTGGGGGCATCTGGGTGTAAAATTTGGAACAGATACTATTAGATTAACATAACATATTTGTTGCATAATCTGCATTGAAATTCTGCAACATAGGACAGTGCAGTGTAAGTCAATGGAGTTTAATGCTGCAGATGGCTAAGCCTACCTTCACACTTGTCAATTTGCCCTAAACATCTGTGGAAGAAATCTGAGAATGAAGCAGATTTCTGCCATGGATGTGCCAGAGGCTGTGCATGTAGATTAGTCCCGTTGCAATGCAGAATCTGGGCCATAATGGACATTCTGCATATGTTAGAGGGGTTTTTCACACTCAGTGGCCTTCTGGGCAGATCTCCAAGCAAAGCCGGACCTGCGGAGGGAAGCGCACTTATCTGGTCCTGTCGTTGGGTTCATCCGGTCTCCCCGCGTCACAATCCTATTTGACATGTGGACATGTGGAAGCGAGTGACTGGCCGCAGTGGTGCTTTGTCCCCCATGCATTATGTCACTAGGTCATATGAGGCATGGGAGCCATGTCAGTCACTGCTGCAGTGGCTACCTGATGCAGGGAGACCAGGGATCTGCAGCCGGGGAACAAAAGAGCCAGAACCCAGCGGCAGGGATCAGGTAAGTAGGTTTCCCTCCACAGGTCTGACCACGCAGGTGGTCTGCCCAAAAGGTCTCCAGGGGTGAACAATTCCTTTAAAATGTCATTCTGTGCAGATATTTTCCATTGCATGTGAATGTGGTATAAAGTATTTTATTCACGTGTCTTACCTGTGCAATGCCGGTGGATCCTCCAAGGACTGGAGCATGGGTAGAAAGAGTACTGAACATGTAAGCATGTCCAAAACTTGGTCCACATTTGGCCGACGGCTATCTCTCCTGACATGTCTGGCAGTGGGTTATCTCCATATGGGTTCAGCTGACTTCAATCTAATGTGTATGGCCAGCTATAGCTTATAGGGGTTTTCTGAGATAAAAAATAAATAAAATGGGCACAGAGCAGTAACTTGGATAAAATAATTGCCCCATTAAAGACTGTCGGCATAAAAATGCCTTTTACACTACAACGCACAGTAACTAGCTTTTAATTGGGATCTATAACTTTTAAGGGGTTTTCAGGATCCCTATAATTAAGAGTAGTGTTGAGCGAACTTGTGGTTTAAGTTTGGCAGTCTAAAGTTCGGGTTATCGAAGAATCCCGTTATGGATTCTAAATTCCGTTATGGTTTATGGTAGCGGAATCCATAACTGGATTCTTCGATAACCCGAACTTTAGACGCCGAACTTAAAAGACGAGTTCGCTCAACGCTAATTAAGAGATGTTCATGTAGTTACTTGCCTCATGTACATCTTCCCCACGTTTTTTTTCATTAGACTCTCCTGACCTGTTTTTACCATGTAGACAAATTCCGATTGGTTTTTGTCTATCCTGTATGTAGCACTTTCTGTTGCTGTATCCAACCTAAACCCATGATGCACTTCTCCTGCTCCAGCTCCACCCCTAACAAAGCCCAGCTAGTTTATAGCTCCTCCCACCCAGCTAGTTACATAAGACTGCCTTGTTGCTGCTTTGACACGCCCATGGACATAAAGAGCTGCATGGACAGTGAACATGTAACCACAGCCCAGAGCAGAAGATGGGGCAATAAAAAGAAAATAAAAATTTACAAAATTACAGCTTCCTTCATAAATGATTATTTTAATGGGACCGTGTTATCCGGAAAAACGGATACGGTATTTATTTTTTTCACATTTTTAAAGGTTTGCACAGACTGGGAAACCGGATCCGTTTTTCAAGAACATTTGGTACCGGATCTGGCATTAATACATTTCAATGGAAATTAATGCCGGATAAGGCAAGTGTTACGGTATTTGGACGGAAAAAATACCACACCATGCTGCGGTATTTTCTCTGGCCAAATACCATAAGAGGGACTGAACTGAAGATGTCCTGATGCCTTCTGAATGGAATGCTCTCCATTCAGAATGCATTAGGATAAAACCGAAGCGTTTTTTCCGGTATTGAGCCCCTGTGACGGAACTCAATACCGAAAAACTTTAACGCTAGTGTGAAAGTATCCTAATACAGTGACAGTTTGCGGGCGCTAAGCTTCCCTAATGTTTACTGTGCACTGTGGTTTATAAAGGATTTCTCTGCTGATGGATTCATTTTAAATTAAAAACCCCTTTAAGTCTCTTTTTACACAATGTGTTAGGCACCCACCTCAAAGTTTCTTTTTATTTTATTTTCTGTTACAGGCCATGACCCCCTATCTCCTTGGTCATGAAGCAACACCTGACACATTAGATCCTCCTCTTTGTGAGTTTAATGCCACTTTGGCAACCTTACAAGATACATTCTTGCAGAACAAACTATTCTTGGCTGGAGATAAGATCTCCATGGCTGATTTGGTAGCTATTGTGGAGATTATGCAGGTGAGTAAATAAAATACTTTTGCAGCACATTTATTTGATCTCTTGTGCTTTATTTAATATTTTCAGGCTTTTTAGGGCGCATGCACACGTGTGTATTTTGCGGTCTGAAAAACACGGATCAGCAAAAAATACAGATTACATTACGTGTGAGATCTGTATTGCTTTTGTTTTTTGTTTTTTCCCTTATTTTGGTGGCTCTATTGCAAAACCGAGAAGAATAGGACATTTTTTGTTTTGTTTTGTTTTTGTGGATTGGACATATGGAAATCAAATGCACAGTCATTTCCTTTTTTTGAGTAATTTTCATTTAATCTTTGCTTATTTGGCGCAGAGTGCTATTTGACCATGGAGCCTTATATCTTATGATCAAGGGGCATTTGCTACCACTGCAAGAGGACGCTATCAGCGGTGGTGTTACTTGTGGATATGGAGGACTCCAAAATGCAGATAGATCACAAGAATACTCTTGTGGTTTGTCACCTAAAGGGGTTGTCTGAGTTATGAAAAAAACTAAATATAGCTCTGTAAATCTGATGGTCAGCAATATATAGCTAAGCAAGTTTTCGGCAGAAAAATCTTTTTCCTCATTTCCCTGGTTCTCTTCTGGCCCTTTGTTTACCTGCAATAACAACAATCTCTGCCCCTTTCCCTGCTCTGCTAAGGGAGTGAATACAAGTACTGCCCTGATTGACATGTCTGCCTGCTGGGAGACTCAGCAGCATGTTGTATGTGTAGGACTACAAGTCCCAGCTGTGTAATGACACTGCTGATGCACACAGGATCTTCCCCCTACCTGTTATTGTGCCTTGCTCTGCAGAACTGTCAGCTCCTGTGCCCAGCATTTGTCTCCTCACTACCTGCAGCTACTAGGTAAAGCCTACAGCCCTGAGTCTGTTCAGCTGAAGGGGTTAACAATCCAAGGAGAGAGCAGACAGCAGCAGACGGCAGTAAAAAAAGGGGGCGTATACAGATCTGCTCTCTCAGGCTTGTGCACGAAACCTTATCAGAGCAGGAAGAGAAGCTGACATCACAGGTCATGTGACCCTCAGTTAAATCTGAGAAAGGAGCAACTACAGATGCAGTAAATGCATAGTAAAGCTGTTACATTTGCCTAGTTAGAAACAAACAAAACAATAACTCGGACAACCCCTTTTAAAGAGAATCTCTGTCACTTTACAGTGTGGAACATTCATGTCCAGTTCTATACACAACCTGTGCTTTTTGTTTCAATTTTTTTTTTTATAGCCATTTGCAGCTGGGATTGATGTTTTCGAAGACAAACCCAAGTTGTCAGCTTGGAAGCAAAGAGTGGAGGATGCAATTGGAGCAGATCTATTCAAAAAAGCACATGATAAAATACTGCGTATCAAGGAGATGCAGAATCTACCAATAGCTCCAGAGCTCAAGGAGCGACTTAAAGCCAAACTAGAATATTTCACTCGCCGATGAAGCCAGTCCACTGGATGCAAGCTACTCTCAAAGTCTTCATTTTTTTGTAAAAATGCTGCATGTGTAAAAAATGAGCCATAGAAATCAGTGGGGAGATGATTGCATCAGTGTCCAGCATTTTTTAATAAAAAATTATGCTCTGAGTTTTTCTGTTAGTGAATGTGCTTTGATACCAGTTATAGGGGTGGTTTTACGCCAATCCTGGCATACACTGGCCCAGATTTTGTAATGTCAGTGCCTAGAATCTGTCGATAAAGCAGTATAAATTGGTTTCTACAACTTTTTCCGACTTGCTTTAAAAGGGTAAGGAACCTAAGACGAAACTTATACAGCCACAATTGCGGCATAAAATTATGTCTCAGAATAAACAAACCAATAGAAGTGTATTCAGTGTAGGAAATACGCTCTGTGTGGCAGCAGTATTTCCTGCCTTGAACACATTGCTCCTTTGACACAAACTCGCAGCATTATAAATCATTAAAATGCTGTGTGTCCCTGCTGTACTGAATTGTACTGATGGCATTATGTGAGTACAAATCCGTATAGCTGAAGTCTGCAGGAACACACAGCATTATAAATCATTATAAGGCTACATGCACACGACCGTTCCGTGTTTTCCAGTCTGCAAATTGCAGGTCCGTAAAACATGGATGTTGGCCGTGTGCGTTCCGCAACTTGCAGAACGGAATGGGCCACCCATTATAGAAATGCCTATTCTTGTCCTCCATACGGACAAGAATAGGACATACTATATTATTTTTGCGAGGCTACAGAACAGAGCAACTAATAATGAACATAGTCACTGAAAATAATATCTAGAAAGACAGTTGGTATTGCAACAACATCACTGAGGGCAACTTCTTAAAACTTTACTTTTAAATATCCACTAAAACAGGTCCCCACAGGACCAATATACTCACAGTACAACAACCAAGGGGCAATCCATTAGGGACGGCAAAAGGCAAGACCGGGTAGCATCCGTGAGAGATCGATACTCTCCCTAGCCTAACCCTAATCAGTCTGCTCAGCCCAGAGATACACCTTGATGGTAGGAGTACTCTGTCCACGTACCTTGGCTAGCCTGTCCCTACACATCCCTATCACTTATCTGATACACACATTAATCGAGAATCCTAATTTGGTACAAAATACAGTCCCGAAGTGTTTCCCCTTGTGATACACAAGGTTTATCAGGGGACAAGTACCAAGAATGAACAAAAAATGCCCGATATACACAGGATAACTGAAAACTGGAGCTCCCCAGTCCTGCTGTAGTCTGTGATGAGATCAATACATAATACTCAGATCACACAAATGGCGCACAATGAGATGCTAAAAGATCTAACTTATCTGATAAAGATGGACGTCATTCTCTCACAGACCCGCATGCATGGCTGCAGGGCTCCAGGGGCCTATGATACAGCTCCATCTGATCATTCAAAAGTGCTCACTTTTAAATGTAAGATCCTGGGTGGGCTAAACCCCCATAGGATGGATCATTACTTCAGGACTGCCCATCCCGGTCAGGTGACCCGGGTATGCGTCGCTATTGGTGAGATCCTTTATCTCCCCCCTCTTTTAAACACCTCGTCCTCCCAATATTGGCGATCTGTCCAAAGTTCCAGGCTAGATAGCCATGTATATTGTCAGCGCACACAAAAGCGCAGCCTCAGCACAAACCCTAATACCGTGCTGAATGGCTGCGCCGGGAACACACAGCGGTCACGTGACAGCCCCAAACAGGGCTGTGCGGTCCACCAAACTCATGCATGGAACGCAGAGGCCGCGGTAGTAAACCCACACTCACGGATCCTGCGATACTACGCCAGGGGCACACAACGTGGTCGCATCATGTGACTCCAAACATGGCTGTGCTCTCCACTCAAAGTCGATGTGGAGTGCAAAATCGATCATAGCAAAAATAACAGCACAGCATAGAGGGAAGGTATTCAGCATTAACCCGATAGGTGCCATACTACATATTATCACTAGAGAGGGCCAATTAAGCACAGAAACATGGTGTGTCCTTAAGATATACAGATAACGGCAGCACAGTAAATGATAATAATAAAATGTTCCTGTACCCTCAACACACAATAACCATAAAATATTGGGGGTACACTGGTCATATAAACACCCATTTCTACATATGGCTTACACAAGAATTACTATATGCATCATCCTATGTAGTATATCATATGTATTAAGGCAGATTGCCTGGATTTGTGGGAGGGGCTGAGGTCCGCCTCCAGCCTATTTAGGGCACTCCCCTTACCTGGCTCCTGCATCATTGAGGTCTGAGCTTTTGAGAGAGGAGGTCGCTTGTGGAGTGTCTGGAGAGTTGCCTGCGAGTCGCTGAATTTCTGGGAGTTTTTCGTTGCCATCAGTTCTGGATTTGGAGCATTTCGGTTCTATTTTTCCAGCTTTACTCAGGTTCACTGGGGGTCACGTTTTGCCCGTTAAATTGCGAGTCATCCATACGGTGCAGCCGGGGCCTCACGGTTGCCCCCTGTACCGGTTCAATTCATTTCACCAAACGCTGCACCAATGTCACTGTTTTCTCATACAAGTCACCAGTATTTCATTTCTGTCACGCCTTGTTCATGCACAATTTGTCTACACCGTACCACTATTCCGGTCAGCACCCCTGCGGCAAGCATGCAGTCGTTTCCTGGGCAATCCCCCATTTCTGTTAATTTCATTTCACCAAACGCTGCACTAATGTCACAGCTTTCTCGCCCAGGTCACCAGCATTTCATTTCTGTCATGTCTTGTTCATGCATAAATTTACCTACACCGTATCACCACTCCGGACAACACCCCTGCGGCTGCAGGCAGTAGTTTCTGAGTCATCCATACGGTACAGCCGGGGCCTCACGGTTGCCCCTGTACCGGTTCATTTCATTTCATCATACGCTGCACCAATGTCACGGTTTTTCTCATACAAGTCACCAGTATTCATTTCTGTCACGCCTTGTTCATGCGCAATTTGTCCACACCGTACTACCATTCCGGTCAACACCTCTGCAGCATGCGGCATGGTTTCTGGCCTAATCCCCCATTTCTGTTTCATTTCATTTCATAGACGCTGCGCAATGTCACGGCTTTCTCACAGTCACCAGCATCTCATTTTGTCATGTCTCGTTCAAGCAATCTTCCCACAGGCAACACTGCGGTCAGCACCCCTGTGGTTTCCAGGCTCGTTCCCCATTTCCTTTTCAGTCCATATCACCCCACAATCATCCACATTCATGCCCCCCCCCCCTCCTTATGTTCATGTGCACGGCTGCAGGAGCTCAAATGCGTATGAGTTATTTCATACGGTACAGCAGGGCCTCACGGTTGCCCCTGTACCGGTTCATCTCATTTCATCAATGCGCACCAATGTCACGGTTTTCATACAAAGTCACCAGCATTCATTTCTGTCGCACCTGTTCATGCGCATTTGTTCACAAACCGCACCACCATTCCGGTCAACAGCTCTGGCAGCATGCGGCCAATGGTTCCTGGATTAAAACCCCCGGTTCTGTTGTTCTTTTCACACACGCTGCACCCATGTCACGGCTTCCCACAGCAATCACCGGCAGCTCATTGCTCTCATGCCTATTCTGGCGTCTCCCCACAGGACCGACACTCCGGTCAGCACCCTGCTGGTTCCAGCCCCATTCCCTATTTCTGGGTTATTTCATTTCACCCCTCAACATCCAACATCCAACATTCATGCCCTCCCCCCCCCCCCCCCTCCTCGTATTCAGGTGCACAGCACAGGGGCCAGCTGCGGTGCACCCGGCACACCCCCTATTCATTTAAACCTCCACTGGGCTTACCGCTGCACAGACATCCCCTCCCCACCGCCTCCTGCCTGGTTTGCCGCTCCTCCTGCCGCGCGGCCGATGGCGCCCGGCCGCGTCCTGGTGCCGGGTCTGCGCATGCGCGGTGATTCCGTCGGCGCGTGCGCGGTGTCCCGGCGGCCGTGGTGGGACTCCGGACGGATGGGAACAGAAATAAATGGCATTTCATTCTTATATGCTCCAAGATGTTACTCTTCACAAACAATCACATAAACTTCCAAGCATGCTCCACATGATTCACACAACTTCGCCAGCAACGTTCATGCCCCCCCCCCCCCGTATTCACGTACACAGCTACAGGGGCCAGCGGCGGTGCAACCGGCACACCCCCTATTCATTGCAACCTCCTCTGGGCTGACCGCTGCACAGACATCCCCTCCCAAACCGCCTCCTGCCTGTTTGCCGCTCCTCCTGCAGCGCGGCCGATGGCGCGCGGCCGCGTCCTGGTGCCTGGTCTGCGCATGCGCGGCCGGGGTTCTGCGCATGCGCGGCGATTCCGTCGGCGCATGCGCGGTGTCCCGGCGGCCGTGCGCGCCGCATCTGTCCGGCCCGGCTGGTCGGCTGAGCTCAGGGGGCTCCAGTCACACAGGGGGCCCCTCCTGCGCAGGTTGCAGGGGGGCCTTCCAGCACGCCCCTCCAAAGTCAAACATCACCCCAGCAGCCCCACACAAAAAAAATAAAAAACGCACATTCCCACTTGTGCATGGCCATGCGCCACGCGCTGGTCTCTTCTCACACCAGGCGCAAGCTATCATTTCATAAACAACCGTCATGATCCTCCGGGTCATGCACATGTACCATGTACATTGTCACATTTCATCACACTATCTTATGTCTACCCTCCCCCTTTTTTTCAGGCGGTCAACCTATATTGTATTTTGCACTACCATGTATCCGGAGAATTTTTTCTTACCACCAGGTATGTTCACCTGCTCATTAACAAAAGTCTTCCTTACATTTCGAATAATCCCATTAGGGTCAGCGTGCTGGCTTTAGGGGCACCATCATCCCACCAGGTTACCCCCTTCTTGGCTTCGCCAGCAGTTAGTGGTCCCGCGAGGCCGACACCCCGCCTCAAACGTACAGAGGCACCCGCCCAACGCGCCACCTCGTTAGTAAGCCGCCTCGCGTGTTGCATAGAGAGGGCCTCACCTGTCACTCCCTTCCCCTAGTCCTGTCTTACAGTCACCGAGAGGCCAACGCTCCTGCCACTACCACAAGTGGCCTCATTAACCCCTCACGCCAAATCATAGGTAGAGCCTCTCAAGCCGCTTGGCAAATTAGCAGGGCCTCATCTGTCACCATGCAAGTATAATTTTTCGCCATCCGGCCTAGCTAGCTTGCCAGCACGATCCTGTGTTTCCCCAAGCTAATCAACTGTTTTGTTTTACCATGTCTCTGGAAGGGATAGAGAACTTCTCCCTACCTGGCACCCCTGCTAGATCCGTCACTGCTACCCAGGGAGACGGTCTAGCCAGTCCAGCACCCATCAGATCCTGGACAATCCCGCGCATAACGACGGAGTTAAGGTGACTGCATGTTCCCTTCCCCACCACGGCGAGGGAAGCAGAGCTTTTCCGGCTGCTGCGCACGCCAATCGATAACAGGGAGGCAGGGGAAGGACCTAGCCAGTCCAGCACAGGGGATATACATACCATGCTGTCCTCCCTAAATGTCATCCATGTCTAAAGTCAACGCCAGGTTGGAGAGGCTGGAATCGGTCACCGCGACCCTCTCCTTGGCAGGGCCACCACCGGCAGAGTCACCGGCGCCGGCCGGATTGCCAGTGATCACGTCGACCGTTAGCCTGGAGGACCAAGAAGTCAGCCCGGCGCACATAATACCGGAGGAGGAACCTGGGGTACCCATCGCCACCAAGAAGACAGAAGGGCCAGACACGGTCATCACCTTTCCTGGGTACCCAGTTGGATTCAGCCTCAATGCAAGCCAGTTTGCCATCCGGGAAGATCCAAGACATTCTCGCCCACATAGACAACTACCTTCAACTCAGCACCGGCAACCGCAAAGAACTGCAGTCCCTGTTGGGCTCCCTGATCTTTGCCATGCGCATCCACCTCAGGGTCGCTCATTTATATCACGGCTCCTGCACCTCTCCCCTTTCTCCTACACGACTCGCACGGGGTGTCCCTGGATGCCCACGCTGGAGGCAGCTCTGGGCATGTGGGGGAGATTTCTGTCCACCTGGAGTGGCGGGGGCTTGTTTCTCCCTCAGCCGTCGGACTCTTCCCCCTCTATCTGGTCAGATGCGGCATCTACCACAGGCTTCGCGGCCATTTTTGGGAAAGATTGGCTGTGGGGCAGCTGGCCTCCTGCGGTCCGGGGTTTGGAGGGATTCTCCGCTGCCTCAGCGCTTTTCAAGTTCTACCCCATCGGGGCGGCTGCCGTAGCGCGGGGTCATTCAGGGGCAAACATGTCGGTCCGGTGCTATTCAGACAACCATACGACCTGCCAGTTCATCAACAGGATCGTTCCAAATCTCTCACAATCGTGAGGTTTCTGCGGAGACTTCCTTGGTTGGTCGCTTGCAATAATTTCTTCTCACATTGTTTCCATGTCCCGGGGGTGGGCAATACGGCAGCTGACAGTCTGTCTCGCGTCAAATTTCAGGCATTGCATCAAGCTCTCCCATCAGCGTCACCCACGGCCTCCATCACTCCATCATTTCAAACAGCTCATTCTGGATTAGAAGGCATCATGCGGCATAGCCAGTCTTTGTCCCGCTTAGCACTATCAGACGATACACATAGAACACACGACAGAGCGTTCACACTATTCAACAGGTCCTGTTGGAACACAACATCACGCACCCTTTTGTCATGACGTCTCTTCCGGGGTTGGCTTCTTTTTGCCACCTCAAAATCATGTCATACAACACCATCAAACTATATCTCACTGGCATTTCAACATCATATGCTAATCACACACCCCAATAACATCAGCTTCATGTCCTCGCACCAGATCAAATCCATACTCAGAGGTATTCAGGAAACGGAAGCCGCACGTCCAGCCCAGAGGCTACCCATAATCAATCATATCTTCAAAGCATTATCCGACTTACTGGACGCCACGCCTCTTGAAACAGATACCAACTCCATCATCAAAACAGCAATTTACTTGGCCATCTACGGATTCCTGAGTTCCTGGAAATTCACTACAGCCTCCACGACCCGAACCTCACCTTGTCTTCTTGTCTCCCACTTGTCAAAACACATGGTTCACTACATCCTGTCCTTACCTCACTCCAAGAATAGTCAGCACTTACCCGTCAACATTTCATTACCCCACGCACAACAGATGGTGTCCAGTCAGGATCCTGGATGCTCACAATCAGCGTCACAAGTTCTACCCTCTCAACCGCTACTTCAACTACATGGTTCGGTACTCACCACCATCACCTTGATGACCCATGCCGGGTCATCCCTCACACAACTAGGCCTCAACGCAGCCAACTACTCAGGGCACTCCTTTCGCATTGGAGCCACGTCCACGGCCTCCAGTGCCAACATCCTCACTCATGTCATCAGGGGATTGGGGCGCTGGGAGTCATCCGCTTACGCGCAATACATTCCCAATCCAACACAAGATTTAAGAGTGGCTTTCCAAAACATGTCGGGTTAAGCCATTGATACATCAATTGGTTACAATAAACTGGTTATTTCCATTTTTGCCCTCTTCTTTCTCAGGCCTACCTCATCCTCGGTTTCGGCACACCACAACCGACTGCACTCATTCCCTGCTTTCCCAGGGCTCTTCACTGTACTACCGTAAGCCCCTTACACAAGTATTAAGGCAGATTGCCTGGATTTGTGGGAGGGGCTGAGGTCCGCCTCCAGCCTATTTAGGGCACTCCCCTTACCTGGCTCCTGCATCATTGAAGGTCTGAGCTTTTGACCCTCCCACCACTCCACTCATTTACAACTCATTTCTTCCATATCTTTTCCTTGGGTAGGCCCTCTTCTTTCTCAGGCCTACCTCATCCTCGGTTTCGGCACACCACAACCGACTGCACTCATTCCCTGCTTTCCCAGGGCTCTTCACTGTACTACCGTAAGCCCCTTACACAAATATATATATATATATATATATATATATGTAGCAAGGCCGATTCATTGGCCTGTATTTGTGGGAGGGGCGTCCTGGCCTATATCTGGCTCATACCTCTCTCCATGTTACATCGGACGGCAGCGGTGTTCCTGTTACAGCGTCTCCTAGGTAACACAGCGTCACTTCCGGTCGGCGCTTCCTCCGGCGTCCTGGTCCTCCTCGTGCGGCGGGTAAGTAGCTGCTGCCTCAGCGCAGCTTCGGTTCGTCAAGTCCGGTCGGTGGGGTCGGTCCCTCTAAGGTAAGAGAGGGACATCCCCACACCGGAGCGGCAGTCTGGCAGCACGCCCCGCTCCCACGTGACTCGCACGTAGGTAGCAGGAGTCAGCGAGACTTCGATTCCTTCAGTGTTCCTCCGTCCAGTTTGTTTCATTTTCTCAGGGGGATATTGCTAGAGGCTTGTGAGAGAGAGGGGGGGCATCAATAGCTCGACTCATAGTAGGTAGTATGTGTGAAGATGTCTGTGCAGCTCTTCTTGGTTGGCCTGGAAACCTCCTGACTTTTGACCTCATAAGATCAAGGTGATATTAGTCGCAGCACTTGTGTTTTTCAGTTGTCAAGCAGATGTACCTTTAGAGACGCCCATAAAAAAAAAAAAAAAAAAAGAGCGTGCAGACAGCATTTGGTGGGGGGCAAAGTCTGGCACGGGCCGCCGTGCTCTTAGTTAGGTAGGGGGGGGGGTTGCCATGCCATGCAGTGTGGTGGTACTGAGTTGTTTGGGTGCCGTGCCCCCAGTAACAAGCACCCCCAAAACGTTTGGCAGCAGGGGCGCGCCGGAGCCTTCACATTGCATGGCACTAATTCATTTTTTCTGTGGTAGTTGGGCAGGTTTTTCAGGTACCTGTCTTCATACACCTGGCTTATCACTTAGTTAGCTGTGTTTTCTGGCGCTGGCTCGTCAGCCGTTCAGCCAACTCCGCGATTTCTCCCGGTAATCGGACAGTCGTACCTCGTTACCCAGCCTGGGTTATTTGTACGCTGGCGCTAGCAAAAAAATAAAATAAATAAATCATTTTGTTTAATTCATGCGTACAGGTCTACTTCTGCGGTTGATCCCTTTGTGTTCCTCTCATACCAGCATATTGTCCTGTCTCGGTAAGGTCTTTGGCTCCAAAATTCATCCGCTGTCACACGTTTCTTCTTTCTCCATACCTCAGCTGTCAGGTGGTCACCAGGGTCGGTTTTCTTTGCATGACGGTTTCTGCAGTGGCGGTGGTGGTGTCAAAGCACGGGTGTTAGTCAATCTTGGCACTTAACAGTGGTAGTGACGGTTCGTCATTTTGCTTGTTTCAACAGTCCGGTCATGTCTCACGGGTCAGATATCGTGGATGCTTCTGGCGAAGACCTGGGTTCTAGGGCATCGGAATCCGGCAGTATTCCATCTCTGCGCAATTAGACTGTGCCAAAACTCATGTCTGAATTAGCCAAAAGAGGCATTCCTTTCCCGGCCGCTGCCCGGAAGGCGGAATTGTATAGGCTACTGGTGTCCACCCCGGCAGAACCTGGCCAGCAAGAGGTCTCCATGGCCACGGTTCAGACCTCGTTAACTCAGCTCCACGTCATGCTGAATAGCCTCACCTCCTCCGTGTTCGGGGTGCAATCCAGATTGGAATCGGTGGAGACTAGGGTCGCTGGCTTGTCCTCACCCGCCACTCTGTTGCCAGTCGTAGCGGCACCCGTTGCCAGTACTTCAGGTAACTTTGTTACAGTGCCCAACGTCACTCCAGCTCATTTTATTCCGGCTAACATCAAGAAGGATATCCTCGATGGCAGAGACGTGAACTTAGCCTCCCTCCTAATTGCCACTCGTGACTTATCGGACAATAGGGTCATTGCGTGCGGCGATGTTTCTGTCATCCTGAAGGGGCGCGATCTTAGGCTTAGCAGGAAGTTGACGATTCCGGAGTTTGTACTTGCCTTTAGTCTCTACCGAGATATCATCTGTTCGGTACGACCAGATAGGAGAGAAGAGTTGGACCTGTATCTCTTCAGGGTCACTGAGTTGGGCTACAAGTACGGAGGCTTCGGGTTTTATGATTACCATTGCTCCTTTTCTGCCAAGGCAGCAGCTGCGCTCAGTCAGTTCCAGTTTACTACCAACTGGGCCAACATAGACACAGAAATATTCTGTAGGCACTTCGCTGGGCTCAAAGCACCGGCATGCTCTTCATGCCAGTCTATCTATCATACTGGAGAATGGTGTCATAATGCCGCAAGCGCCCCTAGGTCCAACCCTTCTCCTCCTATTCCTGGTCCATCAACTGGCATCCAGCAGAATTCGGCGGTTGATAAACTCGGCCGGCCAATCAAATATCTGGGCAGATCGCAGATCTGCAACAACTACAATTTTGCCACTTGCAATTATAGTCAGTGCCGTCTGTTGCACATTTGCACCAACTGTTTTCGAGCCCACCCGAAAGTTGCCTGCTCATTAAAAACCGATAAACATTGCATGAGCGTGGTAAATATAGACCTCTTGGAATCATACTTACAGGGGCATGAGGATGCTTCCTTCTGCGACTTTCTTGTGTCAGGTTTCACCCATGGTTTCCACACAGGTCTTGTGGCATTACCGGACCACACCCATGAGTGTAGGAACTTGCAGTCCGCATCCCTCAACCCCGGGTCCATAGATAGACTTCTCCAGTTGGAGCTAGACAAGGGGTACATCATCGGCCCCTTCTTGTCGTCCCCATTCGAACGCTGGAGGGTCAGCCCCATAGGGGTGGTCACGGGAAAGTTCAGCCACAAAGAGAGATTGATTTTCGATCTGTCAGCACCTCACGGGTTAGCTACTCCCAGCATGAATTCACTCATTCCAGCGGAGGAGGTCAGCATGGTGTACGCCTCCATCGATCAGGCTATTGCACTCATCCTTGCCACAGGCACTGGGGCGATCTTGTCCAAAGCGGACATATCAGACGCCTTCAAGTTGATGCCTATCAGGCCAGAACTTTGGCGGTGGCACGGGATCAAGTGGAATTCCCTTTATTATTTCGCCACAAAGTTGACTTTCGGATCCCGTAGCAGCCCTTGGATTTTCGATCAGCTGGCGAAAGCCTTGCACTGGATACTCGAGAACAGGTTTTGTTGCGAACACGTGACACATTACTTGGACGATTTTTTGCTGATCGAATCTCCACAGGGCTCGCGTCGCGATCTTCAGAGCTTGTTAGCTTGTTTCGCTCAGCTAGGGGTTCCCGTTTCCCCCAAGAAGGTTGATGGTCCTGCGACCACCATCACCTTCCTGGGCATCGTGTTGGACACAGAGACCATGTCAGCAAAGTTGCCAGCAGACAAGTTGGCTAGGGTCCGGGCAGTTATTCGCAGTTTCGTCACTAGGAGGGTCACCACCAAGGTGGAACTACAGTCGTTGTTAGGCATGTTAAATTTTGCCATGCGCGTCATTCCCCAGGGTAGGTCCTTTGTAGCCAGATTGTTACCACTCCTCTCAGCAGCTCCCTGTCAGGATAGTCCAGTATTCCTGGACAGTCAAGCGCAAGCGGATTTGAGCATGTGGGACCACTTCTTGAGTCATTGGAATGGCGTGTCCATGTTTGTCCCGGCGGTCTCGCATAGCTCCCCCATCATATTCTCCAGCAGCGGGGTCAGCCCTGGTTTCGCTGCTATTTTTGGCCCCCATTGGCTGAACGGGGCATGGCCGGGGGAGATTTGCGAGACCACGGGAGCCCCTCAGACAACGGAGGTTAGGGACTTGTATCCCATAGTGGCGGCGGCTCGTGTTTGGGGCAACCAGTGGACAGGCCGCACCGTGGTCTTCGCCTCTGCTAGTCCCTCCTCCCTGGCCATCCTTGACAGTGGCAAATCCAGGTCTCAACTGGTTATGTCTTTGATGAGACGTCTGGTACAGTTGTCGCTCCTACACAACTTCTTATTCTGTGGTTCCCTCATATGTGATGCGCAAGTAGTAGCAGTTGACGCTTTAGCTAAGATGAATTACTCTTTATTTTACCAGGTTTGCCCCGAAGCCGACACGTCGAGAACCCCGTCTCCTCGTCCGGCCACGCTCTTTCTCAGCTAAACCAATACCTGACCACGGCCCATGGGCTGTTTGCCAGGTCGCTCTCGGCTAATACCACCCGAGCGTACAACACTGGCTGGCGGTTGTACTGCAAATTCCAGCAGGAACACCCCCGAGGCGGCCTGAGCCACATAGACTTCATATTGGCGTTCATCGGGTACTGCCATGAGCACATGCACCTTTCTCCCGGCACCGTCAAAACTTACCTGGCAGGGGTCCAACATAATTTGTCTCGCTCGCAGCCAGAAAGAACGTCGTTGTTTTCCAGTCACGTGGTCAAGGCCACGTTGAAAGGTTTACAGAACTGTACCCCAGGTGTCACCCCCCGTAGACAGCCCGTGTCTGGCCCTATCTTCAGAGGCATGTCCGATTGTTTGACCTCAGGCCCTTCGGGGTTCTGCAAAGCTTAGTACTCAAAGCCGCCATTTACTTGGCCTTTTACGGCTTCATGAGGCCGGGGGAGTTCACGTCACTGTCACTCAGCGGCCCCTTCCTATCCCGCCGACAGTTGGTTCCCAGCCCAGAGGGCTTTGTCTTGTCTTTACCTGTGACCAAGACCTCCCAGTCGGGTCCCCCTACCCAGATCAAATTCTTCCCCACCTCACACAAATGGTGTCCGGTCCACGTTCTGCAGGAGTTGTCAGAGGCACTGGCCAGTCGCGGCACTGACACCCCACTGTTACCCTTCGGGACAGCAGCATTGTCCACATCCCAATTCATAGCGCACGCACGCATACTGGCGGCCAATTTAGGTTTAGACCCCCTCACGGTGTCAGGGCATTCGTTCAGGATAGGAGCAGCCTCTGCCGCTTCCAGGAATCAGGTGCCAGCTCACATTATTCGTAAGTTGGGCCGATGGCGGTCATCTTGTTACAGTCGGTATGTTCCGAACCCTGTCAGTGAGATTCATTGTGCCTTTCAGAATTTGGCGTTGTAAATATGTCAATAAACACGTCTGTATTTTCATGCTGGGTTTTTGGCTTCTTTCAGGTGTACTCTCGACGGAAGCGGTTATGCCACAACTCAAGCCGCCAGTCCTGTTTGGGGGGTATTTCAGGGCAGTAGGTTCTTTCACACATAGCCCCGGCCACAAGTAGCAAGGCCGATTCATTGGCCTGTATTTGTGGGAGGGGCGTCCTGGCCTATATCTGGCTCGTAACATGGAGAGAGGTATGTCGGACGGCAGCGGTGTTCCCCTCCCAGCCCGCCCCATTCCTTTACATTCTCCCATAGGGTATACCCTCTTTCAGGTGTACTCTCGACGGAAGCGGTTATGCCACAACTCAAGCCGCCAGTCCTGTTTGGGGGGTATTTCAGGGCAGTAGGTTCTTTCACACATAGCCCCGGCCACAAAATATATATATATATATATATATATATATATATATATATATATATATATATATATAAAATTAAAATATATCAGCTTCTGGGCTAAATCCTAAATAAAATTGTTTCTTCTGGGTCCTTCTGATTCAGAGAGTCTTATCCAGGAGCCAGATTCAGAATATAAAAAATATCCATACGTTAATTAAAAGAGAATGGAAGGCCCCTTATAGAAAATTGTTTATTTCCAGAACCACACAGATTACCCTTTTGTAAGGAGGATGAATTAGTGTTATTAACATGCTGTAAACTAGATGTCTCTTTGGCAAAATTAGTAAAAAATACTAATGTGTTGCCTTTTGAAGATATGGGAACTCTGAAAGATCCCATAGATAAAAAGTTAGACACCTCTCTTAAAAGAACTTAAAGGGAATCTGTCACCTCCTTTTACCATTTTAAGCTGGCACCATCGCTATGTTGACTAAAGTAGCTTATTTCCAGGACTCTTTTTTTTTACTTTATTTCGTTTAGTAGTTTTGATATAAAAGTGATTTTTATGTTATGCTATCGAGGCTCCAAGGTGCCCAGAGGGGCGTTTTTTCCACTCTCCGGTGCCCAGTGACGCCCCCCGGCAGTGCCCAAGAACGCCTCCTAATCATCAAATAACCTCCCACAGCCCAGAAAACTGTTCCGCCCCCTCCCCACGTCATAGTGTACCTTGTAGAAATGCCCCGTCCTTCTTCCTGTCTGCGGCCTGCGGCCTGCGCCTGCGCGATCATCAACGTCCTGAGGGCAACAGCGCTCAGGTCACATCACTGGGCTCAGCGCATGCCCAGTGAGACTTTTGAGTCTGTTGCCCTCAGGACGTTGATGATCGCGCAGGCCGCAGGCGGTACTGCGCCTGCGCGAGTTTTCTGGCCGCAGACAGGAAGAAGGACAGGGCATTTCTATAAGGTAGACTATGACGTGGGGAGGTGGCGGAACCGTTTGCCGGCTGTGGGAGGTAATTTGATGATCAGGAGGCGTTCTTGGGCACTGCAGGGGGGCGTCACTGGGCACCGGAGAGTGAAAAAAACGCCCCTCTGGGCACCTTGGACCCTAATTAGCATAACATAAAAATCGCTTTTATATCAAAACTCCTAAACAAAATAAAGTAAAAAGAAGACTCCTGGAAATAAGCTACTTTAGTGAACATAGCGATGGTGCCAGCTTAAAATGGTAAAAGGAGGTGACAGATTCCCTTTAAAAGTAGCTTCAGCTTTATTTAAACAGAATTCGGCTTCAACTTCAATGGCTAGGTGTCAGCACCATAGGCAGGAACACACAGACTGTGAGCCCTAACTGGAACCCAGCCCGCTTTCCCTCCCTACTTGCAGTGCAAGCCCTAGGCAGCATGTCCACAACTGGACAACAGTCCCTACTCTGCTAAGTATGAGACAGACACACCCAGACGAAACAACACAGAAACATAGTCGTAAAGGAATGGATCGGAACTGGGCAGACGATACAGTACCAAATCAGAAGACAGAGGATAGTTAGAGTAGCCAAGCCTAAGTCAGAACCAGAAGGGAATCACAGTACAAATCGTGAGACAGAGAGCAGTCAAAGGTAAGCCGAGGTCAATATAATAAGCAACACAAACACACACAGAATGGAACCAGGAGTATAGCTAGGGTGAAAAAAACTATAACTGGGAATGGTGTATTGTCAGCAGGGGATTTAAATAGAGCACCGAGTCCCTGAATCAGAACCTAATGGGTCCAGGACTCAGCAGCACCCTATTGGACCAAAACACAAGTTGTCCTACTATAGGCAGGTTAAGTCACTCAGCCTGCATCATAGTCCTACACACCTAAACCATATACCACAAAATCTCCCCCAGCATGTATGCATGCGTTGCAGTGAGATGGACACAGTCAAGTTACCAGGGGGCATGGCAATGCAGCCCATCACGGGGGGTGTGGCCCGGAATCGTGTCTCACACGGCGCAGCAGGCTATTTTTCGATGGTTCTATAGGAATGATATAAGGGTGGCCACACATGCGCAGTGCACCCTCCTTCACTTTGTGAGCTCCATTAAAAAGACAGGTGTGGGTACCAGAGATCAGACTCACACCTATCAGACATTTGGAGCATATCCTAGAGATATGCCCCCAATGTCTGAAGTGAGACAACCCCTTTAAGTTTAGTTATATAAAATAATATGCTTAGGCCCCATGCACATGACAGTATTTTTTCACGGTCCGCAAAAACGGGGTCCGTAGGTCCGTGATCCGTGACCGTTTTTTCGTCCGTGGGTCTTCCTTGATTTTTGGAGGATCCACGGACATGAAAAAAAAGTCATTTTGGTGTACGCCTGGCCGTGCGGAGCCAAACGGATCCGTCCTGAATTACAATGCAAGTCAATGGGGACGGATCCGTTTGACGTTGACACAATATGTGCCATTTCAAACGGATCCGTCCCCATTGACTTTCAATGTAAAGTCTGGAGTCCCTTTTATACCATCTGATCGGAGTTTTCTCCAATCCGATGGTATATTTTAACTTGAAGCGTCCCCATCACCATAGGAACGCCTCTATGTTAGAATATACTGTCGGATATGAGTTAGAGCGTGAAAACTCATTTCCGACAGTATATTCTAACACAGAGGCGTTCCCATGGTGATGGGGACGCTTCTAGTTAGAATATACTACAAACTGTGTACATGACTGCCCCCTGCTGCCTGGCAGCACCCGATCTCTTACAGGGGGCCGTGATCAGCACAATTAACTCCTCAGGTGCCGCACCTGAAGGGGTTAATTGTACTATCATATCCCCCTGTAAGAGATCAGGGCTGCCAGGCAGCAGGGGGCAGACCTCCCCCCCCCTCCCCAGTTTGAATATCATTGGTGGCCAGTGCGGCCTCCCCCTCCCTCCCTCTATTGTAATAATAGGTTGGTGGCCAGTGTGCGCCCCCCCCGGCCCCCCCTTTCTCCTTCTATTGTAATAAATCGTTGGTGGCACAGTGTGCGCCCCCCATCGCCCCCCCTTCCTCCCTCTATTGTAATAAATCGTTGGTGGCACAGTGTGCGCCCCCCATCGGCCCCCCTTCCTCCCTCTATTGTAATAAATCGTTGGTGGCACAGTGTGCGCCCCCCATCGGACCCCTCCCTCTATAGCATTAACAACATTGGTGGCCAGTGTGCGGCCTCCCATCTCCCCCCCCCCCCGATCATTGGTGGCAGCGGAGCAATAGTACAATATTAGAAGATTCATACTTACCTGCTGGCTGCTGCAATGTCTGTGTCCGGCCGGGAGCTCCTCCTACTGGTAAGTGACAGTTCATTTAGCAATGCGCCGCACAGACCTGTCACTTACCAGTAGGTGGAGCTCCCGGCCGGACACGAACATTGCAGCAGCCAGCAGGTAACTATGAATCTTCTTCTATTGTACTATTGCTAAGTAACCATGGCAACCAGGACTGCAGTAGCGTCCTGGTTGCCATGGTTACTGATCGGAGCCCCAGCGATTAAACTGGGACTCCGATCGGAACTCCGCTGCCACCAATGATCGGGGGGGGGGGGGGAGATGGGAGGCTGCACACTGGCCACCAATGTTGTTAATGCTATAGAGGGAGATGGGCGGCGCACACTGTGCCACCAACGATTTATTACAATAGGGGGGGGCGATGGGGGCGCACACTGTGCCACCAACGATTTATTACAATAGAGGGGGGAAGGGGGGGGCCGATGGGGGGTGCACACTGTGCCACCAACGATTTATTACAATAGAGGGCGCACACTGTGCCACCAACGATTTATTACAATAGAGGGAGGAAGGGGGGGGGGGGGCGCACACTGGCCACCAACCTATTATTACAATAGAGGGAGGGGGGGGCCGCACTGTCGTGTGCATGAGGCCTTAGTGTGTGGTGCTGTGAACTCTCTAGGATGTCCGGATCCAGTAAGACACTGAGGAGGAGCTGGAAGAGGGTCAAATTTATTCTTCGTGTCCCTATGTGGTTGGAGGAGGGTCATCGCTGAGTAGTGCCATCGTAGAGGACTCGTGAAAAGGAAATTACTGGTAAGTGTAAGTGTCATGCTGTTGCCCGACCATGGCCATAGTGCGGCCCGCAAACAGAGGGTCCACAATACACGGGCACCGGCCGTGTGCACCCGGATGCAGACCCATTGACTTGCATGCATTACTTTTTTGCAGTGCGGACAGTCGAATGCGGATCGCTGATCCCATTAATGAATGGGTCTACGATTTGCATGCTGCGGCCCCCGATCGGTGCCCGTGCAAATTGCGGTCTGCAGCACGGGCCCAGGGTCGCACACGTTCGCATACGTGGGCCCTAATCCAGTTTCTTTTTTTTCAGATTTGTGCTCCGATCCTCAAATCCAAGTGTAGGTACTATTTTTGTCTATATTTGCACACAAGAATTCTATTAATGAGAATGAGAAAAATATGGAATTTACACAGAAGGTATCCATATGATGCAGACCAAAATATGGACATGGCCGTGTATATGAGGCCTTAATCGGCGAATATCTATTACTTCTACAGTCAGTGGCAAGACTTAGAAATTGTTGACTCATCAGATTAGCTACCATAAAGTCAGCATTGTTTCCCTTGGCGTGCAATTATAAGAAATAATCAGCGTTGCGATGAGGACTCCCTGAGGGCTGGCATATTGCCTAGACTACTTATAGCTCTTTTATTGCAATTTAGTGAAAGAAACAAACAAGAAACTCAGTAAACCATCACAACTGTAACATGGTCAATGGCTCTAATTCTTTATTTCCGATACATCCTTTCACAATGAAAATGCTGATCAGCTACTTAAAGGGGTTGTCCGGGTTCAGAGCTGAACTCCGAGAGCATGCTCTGATGCTCTCCTTTGCCCTGCACTGAATCGCGCAGGGCAAAGGCTTTTCTGGACATCTGGTGACGTATCGGGCACTCCATGGGTATAAACAAACAGCCCTTGCCCTGGGCATTGGGCAATACAGCGCAGGGCAAGGGAGAGCTTCTATTCTCATATCAGATGGGCTGCCTGGGTGAAAATGGGGATATGTCCAGGTTCAGCTCTGAACCCAGACAACCCTTTTAACAGTGAGCATTTTTGCAGTCTATATTAGGGGTGTCAAACTCATTTTCACCAATCAGCATTATGGTTGCCTTTAAAGGGCCAGCTTCCAGAACTCAGCCACCAGAGTCCGCAGTGCAGTCCTATGTAACACCACAGAGAGTTATAAGTGTGTAAGTGTGTTATCTGTGGTGTAACATAGGGTTGTAGGCATGGCTGTGATGGCCTTTTGGGGCAAGTAGTATGATGCCTGTTGATTGGCTGCTGTGCAGCCTTTCAAAAAGCGCCAAAAAATCGCCGAACACCGAACCCGAATGTTTACGTAAATGTTCGGGTCCGGGTGCCGAAAACCCTAAAGTTCGGTACGAACCCGAACTTTACAGTTCGGGTTCGCTCAACTCTATTCCTAAGCATTCATTTTCCTGTGAAAAGATTCTGTTTACTGATGTGGCCTTGTAGCAATATGCCCTGACCAAGGCAGACTGCCTTGTTGGTGGCTCAGTGACACTATGCATCAGGGGCATATGCTCTACATGGTGTGGTGCTAGTGTGCATTTACTGTGATAGTGATTATTCTACTGTAATAATCGGTTCTGTAATGATGGTGCTGGCTTGGGTTGTATTGTACAAAATTGTACTGGCCTGTGTTCTGCTATGATGATATCTGTGGCATGCCCAGCACTATAAAGTCCCTTTATGCTGTGGCATTAGAAGAATTTTGATATCTCTGATTTTTTGTCTAACCAGACTGTCTATTACTTAAAGAGCTTGAAATAACTTTTTTTATTAACTTCATATAACTTTTCTTCATATAACACAGCCGCCTCCGTAGCAGATAGTCTATGTACATAACACGTGTTGAAAAGATATCACAAAATGGCGGTATGATTAAGATGGTGGTTCAACTGTTCAATCTTGTCATTCAACATAAAATGGTGGATATATTTCTCTCTTGAGTATCTGTACTCTCACTTTAAGTTATTTAGGCACTTTATGATCTCTCTGAGAGGTATATATGAGGTCTAACTAATAGTTCTGCTTGCAGTATGAAGTTAGCAGTGACTATTTGCAGATTGGTTGAGTATGATCTGATATGGTTGTATGCAATTTGGATTGCAATATGGAATCTAAATGCTTACAATTTGTAGCTTGCAATTTGTATTTGCAATTGTATGGTTGCAATTGGTGGAACTGTAAGTAAACACACACACATATATATATATATATATATATATTTTTTTTTTTTTTTCTGTATACAGTTCTAAACACAATACTAACAATAGGAACATTATATAACTGTTTTAAATACCTATATTAGCCTCTTGTTACCATAAAACTCATCTCTCAGTGGAGTGAATGTCTCTTAAGCTCCTGTCTCTGGTTAATAATGATTCTAGCAGCAGGAGCTGGGGGAATTCCCATACAGGCTGTGTGTGAGGCTGGCTGTGATTGGTGAAAACTCTTGCTGTGTGAGAAGCTGGCTGTGATTGGTCTAGACTTCTGCCCAGCAACAACAGATTAACATCATGCTTTCTGTTGTTTTTGCTGTGTCACTGAACTGACCTTAAACTATAAAATGAATCTTAAAGGCATATTATCTTTTTCTGCTTCTGTGAACATAAAATATAACAGTTATATGACATCCAAAACACGATGTCACAGTAAATAACTTTGCTTTTGTCTTTAACACAAACATAGGAACTGTATTAAGGTTATTAGCAGGTTTAGCATTATACACATATAAGCTATACTAGCAACCTAGGACAGGTCCTAGCTGGCCAGCTTCGCTCCAACCAAAATTACCTATAATTCTATGTTCTTACTGGTAGGACTTGAACATGAATTTGATGAATTTTCCATCAGGTTCTTAACTTACAAGTGTCTTTTATCACTCTCAAGTAGGACAACTAACTTCTGTATAGGACGTTTCAACTTAAGTGGAGTAGTGAGACATTTTCAATTTTTGTCAAGTTTTGAGTCTCCTATTTGTAACAACACTCTTCTTACTAGTTTGTCTTCATCCTTTTGAACTTCTAGAACTTTGGACAATTTCCATTGACTTCTAGGTAAATCGTCTTCTTTCACTAACACTATATCACCAAATTGGACATTTCTTCTGGGTGTTTGTCATTTACTTCTTAACATCAGATTGGCTAAGTACTCTTTCCTCCATCTATTCCAAAACTGTTCTGATAAATATTGAACTCTTCGCCATGTCTTTCTGGCATATAAATCCTCTTTGATGAACTTGCCAGGTGGGGGCTGTATGTAATCAGACTTAAGGTGAAGTAGATGGTTGGTAGTTAAAGGGTCCAAACTTGTTGGATCGTTGATGTTATCAACTGTAAGTGGACGACTGTTTACAATAGACATTACTACATAGAATAGGGTCCTAAGTGAAGCATCATCTATTCTTCCGGCGTTCTTTTTCAACACTGAACTTAACACATTTCTCACAGTTCTAATTTGTCTTTCCCAAACTCCTCCTGTATGGCTTGCATGTTGAGCATTCATATGAAAATCAGACTGTTTCTCCAACAAATACTCAGTTACTTTTTCTTTAATGATCTCTTTTAGAGCTTTCTTCAATTCATTCTTTGCTCGGACAAAATTAGATCCTTGGTCAGATCTAAGCTCTCTGACAGCCCCTTTAACCTCCTCCCGACCGCTGTATGCACCGATGCGTCCTGGAGGTGGTTGATTTATTCCTCCTGGACGCATCGGCGCGTCATCTCGCGAGACGCGAGATTTCGTCACAGCCGGCCCGCGCATGCGCATCGCGGGCCGGCATCTCGTCGAGAAGTATTTCGTCAGCAACCTGCCGGCCAATGATCGTGGCTGGCAGGTTGCTGATTTTTAAAAAATCCAATCACAGAGCCAGATAACAGATCATATTTGTAAATATGATCTGTTATATGGCTGCCTGCTCCTCTGCTGGTTCTTTTCGTCGGTTGGATCCAGCAGAGGAGCAGGCTACACAGTGAGTACACCAAACATCACATACTAGCCCCAGATCACCCCCCCTGAACCCCAATTAACCCTTTGATCACCCCTTTGATCGCCCCTGTCAATCACTAGTGAAAGGAAAAAAGTGATCAGTGCAAACTGTCACTTTTTTTTTTCACTGGTATTGACCGTTAGGTTTCAGTATAGTTTAGGCCCCTTGGTTAGGTAGTTTAGGGATCGGTTAGCGCCCAGCCCACCGCACCGCAGTCCGTTATTCGCTGATTAGCGTATCGCTAATCAGCATTTGTACTTTTATAGTATCTGGAAGTGATCAAAACTGATCACGGTCAGATCTATAATAGTATTAGTGTCACTTTAGTTCGCCCTCCACCCAAAACGCAGTGTTTGCCCGATCAGGCCTGATCGGTCGCCCACACGTGCGTTCACCCACGCCCGCCCCACCGCAGTGACCAAAAAAATTTTTTTTTTCATCACTGCACATTCACTTTACACGCACTGCGGCGATAAAAAAATCAGTTTTGATATTTTTTATCAACCGCAGCGGCCTCCGGTACTTCGCTAGCCTCCCATTTGTAAGACAGGCTTGTTTTTTTTTTCTTGGGTAGTCTCAGGGAATACCCCTAAATTTAGTTGCCCACATGTCAAACAGGGGGTATTCCTCTGAAGAGGCCTACAGGCTTCTGACCCAGTCGGATGAGGAATGGGAACCCTCATCTGACGAATCCAGCGGGTCAGAATACGAACCTGTAGAAAGCAGTGGCTCTCTGACCCAAAGTTCGGACGAGGAGGCTGAGGTCCCTGATACCACCAGGCGTACCCGGCCCCGTGTCGCTAGACCGCAGGTTGCGCAGGATCCACTTCAAGAGCAGCAGAGTGGGGCTGGTGCTGTCGGATTACGTGGTGAGGCATACACCAGCAGCCCAGCCCTTCCTGGACCTAGTACCAGCACTGCCGTACAACCTGGTGAAGTAGCGAGCACCAGAAGGGCAGTTGAAGCTGGTACGGTGGCACGTGCAGTAGTGACCCCGTCGCAGCCACCGCAAAGACGTGCCCGTAGAGCCCCTAGAGTCCCTGAGGTGCTGGCAAACCCTGATTGGCAGTCCCCAACTTCAGCCGCACCTGTAGTTTTCCCTTTCACCGCCCAGTCTGGAGTTCGGGTTGAGACAGCTCAGATCAGTTCGGCCCTGGGATTTTTTGAGCTGTTCTTGACTGCGGAGCTCTTAGACTTAGTTGTGGCAGAAACAAACCGGTATGCCACACAATTTATCACCGCTAACCCGGGAAGCTTTTATGCCCAGCCTTTCCGGTGGAAACCAGTCCAAGTTTCCGAACTTAAAACTTTTCTGGGCCTCCTCCTCAACATGGGCCTGACAAAAAAGCATGAATTGCGGTCATATTGGTCCACGAACCCGATTCATCACATGCTCATGTTCTCTGCTGCTATGTCCAGGACACGATTTGAGACCATCCTGCGTTTCCTGCACTTTAGTGACAACACCGCCTCCCGTCCCAGAGGCCACCCTGCTTTTGACCGGCTCCACAAAATTCGGCCCCTCATAGACCATTTCAACCTGAAATTTGCAGATTTGTATACCCCAGAGCAAAACATCTGCGTAGACGAGTCCCTGATACATTTTACCGGGCGCCTTGGCTTCAAACAATACATCCCAAGCAAGCGCGCCCGGTATGGGGTCAAATTGTATAAGCTCTGTGAAAGGGCCACAGGCTATACCCACAAATTTCGGATCTATGAGGGAAAAGATCAGACCCTGGAGCCGGTCGGTTGCCCTGACTACCTGGGGAGCAGTGGGAAGACAGTTTGGGACTTGGTGTCACCCTTATTCGGCAAGGGGTACCATCTTTAGGTGGACAATTTCTACACAAGTGTGGCCCTCTTTAGGCATTTGTTTCTAGAACGGATTGGCGCCTGTGGTACCGCGCGAACTAGTCGCGCGGGCTTCCCCCAACGGCTCGTTAGCACCCGTCTTGCAAGGGGGCAGAGGGCCGCACTGTGTAACGAAGAACTGCTCGCAGTGAAATGGAGAGACAAGCGTGACGTTTACATGCTCTCCTCCATTCACGCAGACACGACAATACAAATTGAGCGAGCAACCCGTGTCATTGAAAAGCCCCTCTCAGTCCACGACTATAACCTTCACATGGGAGGGGTGGACTTCAATGACCAGATGTTGTCTCCGTATTTAGTTTCCCGCAGAACCAGACGCTGGTATAAGAAGGTGTCTGTATATTTGATTCAATTGGCTCTGTATAATAGTTTTGTTCTCTACAGTAAGGCTGGGAGAACTGGATCCTTCCTCAAATTTCAGGAAGAGATCATCGCGAACCTCCTGTACCCAGGAGGTTCCGTGGCCCCATCCACCAGTGTAGTTAGCCGTCTACACGAGCGACATTTCCCCAGTGTCGTTCCTGGTACCTCAAACCGACCGCCACCCCGAAAAAGATGTCGTGTCTGTAGCAGGAGTGGAATAAGGCGTGACACCCGCTATTTCTGTCCTGACTGTCCTGACCACCCTGCCCTATGCTTAGGAGAGTGTTTCCGGAAGGTACCACATCACAGGTACACTATTAGCATAGGGATCATCTCACCAGGACAGGCACACAGGGCTATTAGGGCCCATTCACTCACTGCTGCTGCAAACGTCTCCTTTCACATGGGACAAAGTGCATAACGCACTTCGCCACATCTTTGGGCGATTTGCGCTTTGCACATTGACCCATGGGGAAGGAGAGGTTTGTTCTATAAAGGTAAAAAAAAAAAAAAAAAAAAAAAAAAAAACCAGTAAGCAAACAGGTTAATGTTTAGTTCAAAAGTTAAGTTACATGTTCTGTTGCAAAGTTAATAAAATTATTGCGTTGTGGCCTGGTTTTTTCTTTTTTTTTTTGTCTTTTACCTTCCAGGTGGACCAACCGATCGACTAGCTGCAGCACCGATGTGCATTCTGACAGAAGCATTGCGCTGCTGTCAGATTACACGCAAGTCGGTGTATGCGGCGCTGCAAGACGAGATTTCTACTCTGCAGTAACAGATACGTTTGCCGAAGCATACGAGCTGAGGAGGAGGCAGCGTTCCTATGCTTTGGCAAACACTTTGTATATATATAAAAAAAAAAAAAAATCCCGGCAATGATTTATTCATCCACATCGATTGATGTGAATGGAGAAATCTGGTATGCCAGGGCAAGTGGGTATGGATGTTGGGCGGAGCTCCTATGTCCTGGCAGACGCCTTTCCCCTCCATTTTTTTTTTTGGCAGAGATTTTTTCATCCACATTGATCGATGCGAATGAAGAAATCTGTGCCGTTCATTTTTTTCTTTCAGCCCAGAGGCTGAACGGAAAAAAAAATCTCATTACCTGTATGCTCAATATAAGGAGAATAGCAGAAACTCCTAATGCTGGCCATACATGTAATGATTGCGGAGACCCTCAAATGCCAGGGCAGTACAAACACCCCACAACTGACCCCATTTTGGAAAGAAGACACCCCAAGGTATTTGCTGAGGGGCATATGAGTCCATGAAAGATTTAAATTTTTGTCCTAAGTTAGCGGAAAGTGAGACTTTGTGAGAAAAAACAAAAAAATAAAAATCAATTTCCGCTAACTTATGCGAAAAAAAAAAAATTCTATGAACTTGCCAGGCCCCTCATTGGATACCTTGGGGTGTCTTCTTTCCAAAGTGGGGTCACATGTGGGGTATTTATTCTGCCCTGGCTTTTTAGGGGCCCTAAAGCATGAGAAGAAGTCTGGGATCCAAATGTCTAAAAATGCCCTCCTAAAAGGAATTTGGGCCCCTTTGCCCACCTTGGCAGCAAAAAAGTGTGACACATCTGGTATCGCCGTACTCAGGAGAAGTTGGGGAATGTGTTTTGGGGTGTCATTTTACATATACCCATGCTGGGTGAGATAAACATCTTGATCAAATGCCAACTTTGTATAAAAAAATTTGGAAAAGTTGTCTTTTGCCAGGATATTTCTCTCACCCAGCATGGGTATATGTAAAATGACACCCCAAAACACATTCCCCAACTTCTCCTGAGTACGGCGATACCAGATGTGTGACACTTTTTTGCAGCCAAGGTGGGCAAAGGGGCACATATTCCAAAGTGCACCTTTCGGATTTCGCAGGCCATTTTTTACACATTTTGATTGCAAAGTACTTCTCACACATTTGGGCCCCTAAATTGCCAGGGCAGTATAACTACGCCACAAGTGACCCCATTTTGGAAAGAAGACACCCCAAGGTATTCCGTGAGGGGCATGGCGAGTTCCTATAAATTTTTTACTTTTTGTCGCAAGTTAGTGGAATATGAGACTTTGTAAGGAAAAAAGAGAAAAAAAAAATCATCATTTTCCGCTAACTTGTGACAAAAAAATAATAATTCTAGGAACTCGCAGTGCCCCTCACGGAATACCTTGGGGTGTCTTCTTTCCAAAATGGGGTCACTTGTGGCGTAGTTATACTGCCCTGGCAATTTAGGGGCCCAAATGTGTGAGAAGTACCTTGCAATCAAAATGTGTAAAAAATGGCCTGCGAAACCCGAAAGGTGCACTTTGGAATATGTGCCCCTTTGCCCACCTTGGCAGCAAAAAAGTGTCACACATCTGGTATCGCCGTACTCAGGAAAAGTTGGGGAATGTGTTTTGGGGTGTCATTTTACATATACCCATGCTGGGTGAAAAAAATATCTTGGTCAAATGCCAACTTTGTATAAAAAAATGGGAAAAGTTGTCTTTTGCCAAGATATTTCTCTCACCCAGCATGGGTATATGTACAATGACACCCCAAAACACATTCCCCAACTTCTCCTGAGTACGGCGATACCAGATGTGTGACACTTTTTTGATGCCAAGGTGGGCAAAGGGGCACATATTCCAAAGTGCACCTTTCGGATTTCACCGGTCATTTTTTACAGATTTTGATTGCAAAGTACTTCTCACACATATGGGCCCCTAAATTGCCAGGGCAGTATAACTACGCCACAAGTGACCCCATTTTGGAAAGAAGACACCCCAAGGTATTCCGTGAGGGGCATGGCGAGTTCCTAGAATTTTTTATTTTTTGTCGCAAGTTAGTGGAATATGAGACTTTGTAAGGAAAAAAGAGAAAAAAAAAAAATCATCATTTTCCTGCTAACTTGTGACAAAAAATAAAAAATTCTAGGAACTCGCAGTGCCCCTCACGGAATACCTTAGGGTGTCTTCTTTCCAAAATGGGGTCACTTGTGGCGTAGTTATACTGCCCTGGCAATTTAGGGGCCCAAATGTGTGAGAAGTACCTTGCAATCAAAATGTGTAAAAAAATGCCCTGCAAAATCCGAAAGGTGCACTTTGGAATATGTGCCCCTTTGCCCACCTTGGCAGCAAAAAAGTGTGACACATCTGGTATCGCCGTACTCAGGAGAAGTTGGGGAATGTGTTTTGGGGTGTCATTTTACATATACCCATGCTGGGTGAGAAAAATATCTTGGTCAAATGCCAACTTTGTATAAAAAAATGGGAAAAGTTGTCTTTTGCCAAGATATTTCTCTCACCCAGCATGGGTATATGTACAATGACACCCCAAAACACATTCCCCAACTTCTCCTGAGTACGGCGATACCAGATGTGTGACACTTTTTTGATGCCAAGGTGGGCAAAGGGGCACATATTCCAAAGTGCACCTTTCGGATTTCACCGGTCATTTTTTACAGATTTTGATTGCAAAGTACTTCTCACACATATGGGCCCCTAAATTGCCAGGGCAGTATAACTACGCCACAAGTGACCCCATTTTGGAAAGAAGACACCCCAAGGTATTCCGTGAGGGGCATGGCGAGTTCCTAGAATTTTTTATTTTTTGTCGCAAGTTAGTGGAATATGAGACTTTGTAAGGAAAAAAGAGAAAAAAAAAAAATCATCATTTTCCGCTAACTTGTTACAAAAAAAAAAAATTCTAGGAACTCGCAGTGCCCCTCACGGAATACCTTGGGGTGTCTTCTTTCCAAAATGGGGTCACTTGTGGCGTAGTTATAATGCCCTGGCAATTTAGGGGCCCAAATGTGTGAGAAGTACCTTGCAATCAAAATGTGTAAAAAAAAATGCCTGCAAAATCCGAAAGGTGCACTGTGGAATATGTGCCCCTTTGCCCACCTTGGCAGCAAAAAAGTGTGACACATCTGGTATCGCCGTACTCAGGAGAAGTTGGGGAATGTGTTTTGGGGTGTCATTTTACATATACCCATGCTGGGTGAGATAAACTATCTTGGTCAAATGCCAACTTTGTATAAAAAAATTGGGAAAAGTTGTCTTTTGCCAAGATATTTCTCTCACCCAGCATGGGTATATGTAAAATGACACCCCAAAACACATTCCCCAACTTCTCCTGAGTACGGCGATACCAGATGTGTGACACTTTTTTGCTGCCAAGGTGGGCAAAGGGGCACATATTCCAAAGTGCACCTTTCGGATTTCACCGGTCATTTTTTACACATTTTGATTGCAAAGTTCTTCTCACACATTTGGGCCCCTAAATTGCCAGGGCAGTATAACTACCCCACAAGTGACCCCATTTTGGAAAGAAGACACCCCAAGGTATTCTGTGAGGGGCATGGTGAGTTCCTAGAATTTTTTATTTTTTGTCGCAAGTTAGTGGAATATGAGACTTTGTAAGAAAAAAAATAAAAATAAAAATCATCATCATTTTCCGCTAACTTGTGACAAAAAATAAAAAGTTATATGAACTCACTATGCCCATCAGCGAATACCTTAGGGTGTCTACTTTCCGAAATGGGGTCATTTGTGGGGTTTTTCTACTGTTTGGGCATTGTAGAACCTCAGGAATCATGACAGGTGCTCAGAAAATCAGAGCTGTTTCAAAAAGCGGAAATTCACATTTTTGTACCATAGTGTGTAAACGCTATAACTTTTACCCAAACAATTTTTTTTTTGCCCAAACATTTTTTTTTTTATCAAAGACATGTAGAACAATAAATTTGGCGAAAAATTTATATATGGATGTCGTTTTTTTTCAAAATTTTACAGCTGAAAGTGAAAAATGTCATTTTTTTGCAAAAAAATCGTTACATTTCGATTAATAACAAAAAAAGTAAAAATGTCAGTGTAACGGAACGCCTAGCACCCCGACCGGGTACCTCCGTCGATAGATGCTCCTAGTGCTTTCCGAGGACTCCAAGCACTCCACTTGACACCATACGCCCTGCAGACCCCACGAACCGCCGAAGCTTGGTTGGGGTCTCACCGTCCTCCACCCACGCTGGACCTATGACAAGGCTCCAGGCTCCAGTGGGTGAACCTCTCCTACAGCCAGAGAGCAGGAACAGCTCTTACAAGAGCTCGTAGTTATGCCAGGGGAGTATAGCAAATCTTCAGCGTATAGCAATCCCCCAGTTTGATCAGTTATCCAAACACCAGTCGCAGCATGATGAAGGATAAAACAGGAACACTTTATTGAGGGCTACCCGCCCGTATTTATGCAGGTCCCCATCTGGTGGCCACGCCCTTAGGGGACCAGAATGGAGACTACGACACAGGACAGATATGCAGAAATTCAGGATACACAGACACAACACATCCCCACAATGCATCATGGTTTCCTCCTCTCTGCCTGGCGACACCCGAGGAGCAATCCAATTATGTCTCAGGACAAAGGGAAAACACCAATACACACGTGGAGACAACAGGACAGGAATCACCACCCAAACACACAATGTCACACCCCCACAGCAAACACAGACATTTAACATATCCCCAGATAGCTCAAGTCTGAGTGCATCTCATTAGGTGAATGGCACTCAGAATACACGAATACAATAATATTAGCTATCTGGGTGCCCTCACATAACATACAATTTAACCGAACGCGTAATAACATAAAACACAATTCCAAAGACAGATTTAAGCTGTGCGGCCGGTCTGTTTTCTTTAAAGTTAGTATGGGCCATAATCCTGAGGCAAGAGGCTAGCAACCAGCCCCTTCCAAAACACCGTGGCGAGGTTGGTTTCGTCACACATCTCCCCCTTCCAGGGAAGACTAACCAGATACCTGACCTCACGGTCAGTACCTGAGTTAGTCTGGCAGTCCAACCACAACCCCATACTGGACCTGTTGAATTTTGGGGCCTGGCTCTGTTCCGTATGTCCCCAGCTGTTGAGTGGGCATCTGCGACTCCTTGCTGCCTTGTGGTTCTCCAGCTTGGAGCTGTAGGTACTTGGTGGGCAGAGGCTGACTGCGCTCTGCCCAGATGCCAGCTCTTCCGCTGGGGTCGCTTGTGGGGAGTCCGGCTCTGAAGAAGAGGATAGGGGAGGGCAGAGGCCGACTGCGCTCTGCCCAGATGCCAGCTCTTCCGCTGGGATGGGATCAGGAAATCCTATCCCCAGGACCTTGTTGCAGATCGGCTGTGGAGAGGAGGAATCGCTTACCTCCTCCTCCAGGCATTCCTGCAGGGTTGGTGGGGGATCTGAACCGGCCGTCCAGTATCCTGGTAGGCCTGGTGCAGAGACCGCGGTCCCATATGCACCATCGAAGTTAGGGGTGCTGTCCCCCTGTGGTTGGGGATAGAGACCGGTTGTCTCTTCTCTCTTTACAACACACTGCTGCTGGGGAGTCAGACCGACTGTCTCAACTCTCTGTAACGCTGCCTGGTGCTGGGTAGTGGGTGCGACCATCTCCACTCCTAGTAATGCTGGTTGCTGCAGGGACGGGGGACTGACAATCTCCTCTCCCTGTGATCCTGTCTGCCGCTGGGGAGAGAGACCGGTTGTCATCTCTCCCTGTAAGTTAAGCTGTCGATGGGAAGTCAGACCGACTGTCTGGACTCCAGGTAATGCTGGCTGTAGTTGGGTATCTGGGCCGGCTACCCAGCATCCCTGTAGGGCCGGTGGAGAGACTTCGGTCCCATCTCTACCTGCCGTCGGGACGTCTTCCCAGAACCAGTCAATGAAGTTCCCTACTTTAGGAGTTGGTAGGGAAGCAGGGGGTATTGCCGGCAAGTCTTCCCAGTTGTAGGAGGGCAGATCTGGCTCTACTTGTCGAGTAGGTTGGGGATAAACAGAGCTGAGCAGGTGTTGGTAGGTCTGCTCCAGCTCCCACTCCCTTGTTACCAGGTGGATCATGTCTTTGCTCACCTCCCTTCTGTCAGCATAATCATGCATGCCCATCCAGTAGTCGTAGATGTCCCAAAACCTAGACTCCTCCGTGCTGCCAAAATCAATGTCCTCCTCCAAGGTATCCCATAGTAACCCAGGTCCATCATAATCCTCACCCTCGGGTCTGTCGTGCTCAGCCATCCAGGGGGAATGTTGAATGACATGCCACCTTAGGGCCTGGTAAGCGTCCTCTAGCCAAAGCTCCTTACATACCAGGTTCTGGAGCTCTGTTACCCAGTCATCCAGGGGCTGCTCTCCCAAGAGACCCATCCGCATCGCCACACGCTTTTGTAGCCGCTGCTCATAACTGGGGAGACTCTCACCTCGCCGCCGCTGGGCATCTTCCAGGGCATCATACCAGACTTCCTTTCTGTCTGCATCCCTCCAGTCCGGGTCATCATCCTCCTCGTAGTGGAACGCTGTTCGAAGACTAGCCGATTCCATCCTGCTGTAGCCAGGGGCACTGTACGGATACTAGCGTTGCCCTCAATATACTCCACGAACGGTGTCTCCGAGCTGCTTCTCCTCACATTAGGACGCCATCCCACTGCTTGCCACCAATGTAACGGAACGCCTAGCACCCCGACCGGGTACCTCCGTCGATAGATGCTCCTAGTGCTTTCCGAGGACTCCAAGCACTCCACTTGACACCATACGCCCTGCAGACCCCACAAACCGCCGCAGCTTGGTTGGGGTCTCACCGTCCTCCACCCACGCTGGACCTACGACAAGGCTCCAGGCTCCAGTGGGTGAACCTCTCCTACAGCCAGAGAGCAGGAACAGCTCTTACAAGAGCTCGTAGTTATGCCAGGGGAGTATAGCAAATCTTCAGCGTATAGCAATCCCCCAGTTTGATCAGTATCCAAACACCAGTCGCAGCATGATGAAGGATAAAACAGGAACACTTTATTGAGGGCTACCCGCCCGTATTTATGCAGGTCCCCATCTGGTGGCCACGCCCTTAGGGGACCAGAATGGAGACTGCGACACAGGACAGATATGCAGAAATTCAGGATACACAGACACAACACATCCCCACAATGCATCATGGTTTCCTCCTCTCTGCCTGGCGACACCCGAGGAGCAATCCAATTATGTCTCAGGACAAAGGGAAAACACCAATACACACGTGGAGACAACAGGACAGGAATCACCACCCAAACACACAATGTCACACCCCCACAGCAAACACAGACATTTAACATATCCCCAGATAGCTCAAGTCTGAGTGCATCTCATTAGGTGAATGGCACTCAGAATACACGAATACAATAATATTAGCTATCTGGGTGCCCTCACATAACATACAATTTAACCGAACGCATAATAACATAAAACACAATTCCAAAGACAGATTTAAGCTGTGCGGCCGGTCTGTTTTCTTTAAAGTTAGTATGGGCCATAATCCTGAGGCAAGAGGCTAGCAACCAGCCCCCTCCAAAACACCGTGGCGAGGTTGGTTTCGTCACAGTCAGCAGCAATAAAATACCACCAAATGAAAGCTCTATTAGTGAGAAGAAAAGGAGGTAAAATTCATTTGGGTGGTAAGTTGCATGACCGAGCGATAAACGGTGAAAGGAGTGTAGTGCCGAAGTGTAAAAAGTGCTCTGGTCATGAAGGGGGTTTCAGCTAGCGGGGCTGAAGTGGTTAAGGGTCCATTCACACGTCCGTAAGTGTTTAGCGGATCCGCAAAACACGGACACTGGCAATGTGCATTCTGCGATTTGCGGACCACACATCGCCGGCACTATAATAGAAAATGCCTAATCTTGTCCGCAATTGCAGGCAAGAATAGGACATGTTCTATTTTTTTTTGGCGGAAACGGAAGCACGGATGCGGAAGTGCGGATCCGCAAATGCGGAATGCGGACAGCACCTTCCGGCCCCATTGAAAATGAATGGGTCTGCACCCGTTCCGCAAAATTGTGGAACCGATGCGGACCCATTTTGCGGACGTGTTAATGGACCCTAATGGCTATGAAACATCTCAAGGCGTTGATAAATGCGTCAGTTGACATATCCTCTAACATTTCCAGGTGAATTGCTCTGGAGCTCAGACATGTAAATATTAGTCCATATCTCTTGTACTCCTTGCAGTTCCGTTTGGTGATGAATGGGCCAAAACAATCCATTCCGCTATAAAGAAATGGCGGTGATGGGTTTACACGATCTGCCGGTAAATCTGCCATTCTTTGTTCTTCGGTAGGTCTACGTGCTTTTCTGCAGACTACACATTTACTTATATACTTTGCTATAACTTTGCTTCCTTTCACTATCCAGTAACCACCTTCTCTCAAACAGCTTTGGATAAAGTTTCTTCCTTGATGCAAGGATTTGTTGTGGTAGTGATCAATAATCAATCTTGTGAAGGTAGAGTTTTTGGGTAGAATTGCTGGATGCTTCACTCTGCTAGGTAACAATGCATTTTCAAGTCTCCTTCCCACCTTCAGTATACCATCCTGCAGAACAAGTTTAAGCTTGTACAATGGTTGGTTGTTTGAAAGCTTTTTAGGTTCTTGACTAAGTCTCTTCAACTCTTCACTGTAGAATCTCTGTTGAATGAGTCTTATGACTGTTTCTTCAGCTTTCATTCTTTCTTCTACATTCAACAATTCCTTCTTTCTGATTACCTTTGCCAAACGTTGAATTCGAGCTACTACGTTTATGACCGTATTCCATTTTGAACATCTGGCTAGTCAAGTATGTCATCTTGACACTTGGCAGAAGTATTCAATGTTTATACAACTTTTACTTCTGGATTACCCATAAACAATTCTGTGTAACCTTTACTGGGCGTGATTTCCTTTTCCCAAAGGAACTCTGGGCCTGTGAACCAATTAGAATTTTTCAATTCTGTTACATTCAAGCCTCTTGAAGCATGATCGGCTGGGTTATGCTTTGTGATAATGTGATGCCAATGTTCCTGATTTGTTATTTCCCGAATTTTCTCAACTCTGTTGGCGACAAAGATGGAATCTTTGAGCTTCGTTGTTTATGTATACCTGCATCTGAAAAATGATGAAGTTCTATTTTCTTGTTCTTTCCGAAATCATGAGGTACAAAACTTCTGGCTATCCGAACTTCTCTCAGGTTTTGCAAGTCTCTTATCCAACTCTCTCACCTTGGCCTCAAATTTTCAGGTATGGGCTTATCCCATCCCAACATCTGTCTGCATAATTCTTGTAGTATTTATTTTGCTCTGAGGATTACTGGGGCCAAGAATCCCAATGGATCAAATATAGAAGCCTCTGCGGAAAGAATGGTACGTCTAGTTGCAACTTTCTGTTCAATAGATACTTCAAAGAAGAACTTGTCGTTCTCTACATTCCATCCCAATACAAGTACGTTTTGAACTGGAAGATAATCATAATTGAGATCTACATTCTTCATTGTTGATGCACGTTCAGAGTCACTGATGGATTCCAGTACCGCTCTGTTGTTTGAGATGAATTTGTAAAGTCGCAGGTTTCATTTTGCGCATAACTCTTTGCTTTCTTTCACTAGTTTGATTGCAGATTCTGTGGACTCTAGACTTATGAGACCATCATCTACATAAAAGTTTTTCTTCAGAAAATTTGCTGCTGATGGGCAATCATTTTCATTCTGATTGGCCAGATACTTCATACCATAATTGGTGCAACCTGGAGACGATGCTGCTCCAAACAAGTGAACTTTCATTCTGAATTCTGCTGGCTCTGAATTTGTATCTCCGTCCTCCCACCATAGAAACCTTAGGAAGTCTTTATCTTCATTCTTCACATAAAACTGGTGGAACATCTTTTTAACGTCATACATGACCGCTATGGGGTACTTTCTGAATCTACAGAGTACTCCATGCAGTTTGTAAGATCTGGTCCTTTTAGTAGATGATCATTCAATGCAACACCATTGTACTTTGCTGAGCAATCAAATACTACTCTAATCTTATCTGGTTTTCTCGAGTGGTAAAAACCTTGATGTGGGATGTACCACACCTCTCCTTCTTTAGGTTGGTCATTAATGTTCTCTGCATGTCCTTCTTCGATGATACCTTCCATGAATTTCAAATAATCATTCTTGAGTTTGGGATCTCTTCCCATCCTTTTCTTCAAACATTTCAATTTTGCTAGGTCAGGATTTCTGTTATTTGGCAGACGAGGTCGTTCTTTGAAAGGTTAGAGCATTTCAAGATGACCTTGTTGATTCTGCTGAATACTTTCTTCTAGAGTGTGTACGAACTTTATGTCTTCTTGGGATACACTTTTCTTTAGAACTTATGTCTGCAAAGTCGGATTCAAGGATCTTGATTACTTTTACTGGACTTACAGTTGGTAACTCTTGGACAGCTATTCGATGACACAATCCTGTCACCTGTTTTGAGTTTGCGATCTGCTGTTTTCCTCCAACAACACCCCATCCTAGATCAGTTTGAACAACGTAGGGTTCACCCTTTCCTCCTGTGATTACCTTTCACGGTACCAAGGCTTCGGGGCAATTGTAACCTATCAACAGTCCAACACCAAACTTCTTCAGCGGGGACATTTCATGAGATATGACAGATAGGTGCTCCCATTTATTGGCTGTTTCACAGGTAGGTATGCAATCTCGATCTAGAGGTATATTGTCTTTTGTATAAGCTGGAGGTAGATCTAATGTGCAGTTTGAATTAAGTCCTCTAACTCTCAGTCCTTTGACCCTTTGACTGTTTACTAATATGTCTCTCCCCGTCATTGTGGGGAGTTTGAGCTTCACTGGTTCTGTAGCCACTTGTAATTTCTTGCAGATTTCTTGATCAATGAAGGTGACATCACTTTGGGCATCCAGTAGCGCATAGGCATATACCTTCTTGTTCCTCCTTTTAGGATTTGAAATGCAAATTGGTACAACCATTGATGTGCAGTTGCTTTCTCCTTCCCTCACTGTGCAAGAGAATACTGATACTTTCTTTCCTTCCTCAGTATCTTTAGGTATTGAGGATTTATCTTTCTTTGGACGTTCTTCATGTAGTGGTGTAGGATGGCGTCCTTTGCAAATGCTGCATGTGGCCTTTTTCTTACACTCCTTAGTAACATGGCCTTTTCTTAGACAACCGAAACACAGTTGGTTCTCAAGTACAAATCTTTTCTTTTCATCTGGGGGCTTCTCCTTCAATTGTTGCCACTTGTGTATGGAGTGGTTCTCTCCACAGAATATACATTTGAAGGTAGTCTGAAGATTTGTCGGTTCTGTCTCTCTACTGATCCCAGTAATGACTTTGGACTGGCTCTCGTAGGTATCTGGACATTTAGCTGCTGCGTTGGTTGCAAAGCTAGTTGCTCTTGCACATCTCATCTCTCTTGCAGGCCTTTCTTCTAAGGATTTTAAGAGGTAAGATGCTGTTACTGGATTACATGCTATCCGTGCTTCCTTATTGATGAACTCAGAGAACTCTTTAAAACTTGGAAAGTCCTTACCTAGATCTAACTGTTCAGTCAAATAGTGATTCCATCTAGAAGCCACTTCTTTAGGTAGCTCAGTTAGCATCCTGTGGTTTTCTAGATAATCATTGAGTACTTCTAGTTTTCGTACATGTGGGATGGCATTGCTGCATGCTTGCAGGAAGTCACCATACTCTTGGAGTCTGAAGTGTTCTTTAGGACCTATTTTAGGCCAGTTATTCAATTTCTCTCTAAAGGCTCTTTGTACTAAGAAAGGATGACCATATCTTGCATTTAATTTTTCCCAAGCTTGCTTGTAGGCTTCTTCGTCTTTTTTATAGAAGTTACCTTCAAGAACTTTCTTTGCTTCCCCACCAACATATCTCTGAAGGTAGAATTACTTTTCGACTGGACTGAAGCAATAATGCTCAATCATCATTTCAAAACTTGCCTTTCATTCTATGAACTTCAGTACGTCTCCCGAAAATACAGTAGATTCCGGAACAGGAAATCTAGCTATGACTGTTCTCTGTGGTCTTGCTGGGACAATGGTTGTAACATTCTCCTGAGCATTGCCGTGGCATCTAGGAATAGAATCATCCGGTTCTATTTTCTCACGTAGTTCTGAATTAGATGAGTCCCTTTCTTCTTTTCTGGTAGAGATAGAGGGTAAGTCCACACACCTTTTTCCTAACACTGGACTAGGCCTTTCTTTGGCTTTTTGAAGAGGAATGGAAGGATAATAACTTATTTCTTCACTACATGCTGGAGATTTCCTTTCATTCTCTTGAGGGTATTAAGGAAAATAGGAGTCTTTTTCTTCACTTAGTACAGATTTGAACCTATAACTACTCTAACTAATATCCTCCCCATATACTCTGAGTCTGGCTTCTATGATCTTAACTTATTTCTGCCTTTCCAGACTTTTCATCTGTTGGCGCTGTGCTTCCATTTTAGCTTCCATTTGATGGCGCTGTGCCTTTATTTCAGCTTCCATCTGATGGCGTTGTGCATCCATTTCAGCTTCCATTTGATGGCGCTTTGCTTCCATTTCAATTTCTTCTCTCTTGACACCAAGTTGTTCAGCTAATTCCTTTCTTTTGGCTGAAGTATTTGAGGACTGATATATGGGTGGCACTTCTGCTAGCGAAGGAAGTCACACATGAGATTGTGGTTCCCTCTAAGGACCTAGCATAGTTTCTCATAAAAAGCTCATTCATTCTACTTCTTGATTTAACTTCATCATAATTAGCTGCAGATAAAAATTCTCTCATGAGCTTTACTTAATCTTTAGTGACTGCAGTACATGGTCTCTCCGTGGATAGCGGTGGGGGCACTCTAGCTCTTGACTTTTGCCTCCCACCATGCGTCTCTTTGTCTCCCTAGGGATCGCAGGGGGGTTTTATAGTCGGCTGCAGTTTGACTAATGCACACGTTCTATGGCCTCTATGGTAGCTCCGCTGAGATGTCTTTGCTTGCTCACTCAGGGAAAAGTTGCTGCGTGGCGGTATATATTGGCACTCTGCTGCTCTACTGCGCCTTATACTGTGCAAGTTGAGGAGCGCTAACACTTTGCCCTCTGAGGGTAATAGTTCCATTGTGGCAGGCGCAGCACTATGAAGTGCCTTTTGCGCTGTGGCATTAGAAGAATTTTGATATCACACCAAGCACACCATTTGATATCACATTTCAAGCACACCAAATGCTTGAAATAACTTCTTTATTAACTTCAACTTTTCTTCATATATAACACTGCCGCCTCCGCAGCAGGTAGTCCATGTACATAACACATGTTGAAAAGATATCACAAAATGGCAGTATGCATAAGATGGTGGTTCAACTGTTTATTCTTGTCATTCAACATAAAATGGTGAATATATTTCTCTCTTCAGTATCTGTACTCTCACTTTAAGTTATTAAAGCACTTTATGATCTCTCTGAGAGGTATATCTGAGGTCTAACTAATTTGGTCGCAATTTGCAATATGCAGTTAGCAGTGACTATTTGCAGATTGAGTATGATTTGGTATGGTTGTATGCAATTTGGATTGCAATATGGAATTTGAATGGTTGCAATTGTATGTATGGTATTTGTAGTTTGCAATTGGTGGAACTGTAAGTAAACACACATATAACTGGTTCAGTATACAGTTCTAATCACTAGTACAACAGTAGGAACATTATATAACTTATATAACATTATATAACTCTTTTAAATACCTATTTTGGCCTTTCTGTTTCCATAAAACACAGTTCTAAGGCTACTTTCACACTGGCGTTTTGGCTTTCCGTTTGAGAGATCCGTTCAGGGCTCTCACACGCGGTCCAAAACGGATCAGTTTTGCCTTAATGCATTCTGAATGGGAAAGTATCCGCTCAGAATGCATTAGTTTGCCTCCGGGGAGAAAAAGTCTGGATAAAGTCCGGGACAGATATTGCGGATGTGTGCTTCACACATACAGCCCCAATGGGTAAACTCCAGAAAATGCCAGGATTCGTGTAATATTTATCATCCTATTTCTATGCTCCTAAGTAAGGTCCTCTAGCTATAAGGATTGGACTGCACAGCGTGGTCGTGCTGCGTTTGTTATGCAGCTGTGCTGCAGTGGAGTACTGCGTGACTGTACGGGCTAGAGCCGGCCCTAATGAAACTAATGAGACCACGCTGTTTAGAAGGTCTTCCTTGTTAATGGCCACATGACCATTAACAATGCAGACTGACTAAACAGTGCGATCTCATTTGTTTGATTAGGGCCGGCTCTAACCCACACGGTCACGCAGTACTCCACTGCAGCGCAGCTACATTGTAACCACGATTCGACCACGCTGTAATTTTACTTTATCTATGCCTGTTTGCCTGCTCATACATTTTCATACATTTGGTTCTGGAATAATTACCTAGGTCATCAAAATTAAAGGCCTGGAGAACCCCTTTAATGGTTACATTCTTACACAAATTGATATGCATAGTGCCCCATATATAGTTATGTTATGGAGCAGGAGGAGCTGAGCAGATTAGTGTTGATCGCGAATATTCTAATCGCAAATTTTTATCGCGAATATCGGCACTTCAAGAATTTGCGAAGATGTAGAATATAGTGCTATATATTCGTAATCGCGAATATTCTAGATTTTTTTCATCATTAACCTCCCTTCTTGCTTGTGGGCCAATGAGAAGGCTGCAATATCTTTGTCAGAGCTTAGCATCATCCCTAGCAACCAATAGGAAAGTTTCCTACCCCCTTTACTATATGAGAAACTCCCCAGCAGCCATTTTCAGCTTTTTTTTTTTTTTTGCAGTTCTGCGAGAGAGAACGGTGACATTGCTGTGCTTTCATCTGGATCCTATTCCTTATCCAATTACATTAGATAGTTAGTTCATATATAATACAAATAGTTAGTGGGAGATTGTCAGTGTAGGTTAGATAGTGATATAGTGTAGCTGATAGGTTCCAGTGCAGGATGTTAGGTAGTGTGATAGGAATTACTGTTTCGTTGCTGTATATACATACATGCTACAGACATAGTGCTGCGATGTCACAACAATACTTAGTGCACCAATCAGTAATATCTACTTAGACCTGATAAAATGTGAAGTTGCATGTATTGCGCAAAAAATATGCACATCATTAGTGCCGATTTGTGCAATTGCGAAAATAATGACTGGAGATCACAAATTCTAGAATTCGCTAATTTATTGCGAATATTATGCAAAAAATTCACGAAATATCGTGAAAACTAATATTGCCTATGCCGCTCATCACTAGAGCAGATGGATACATTCTGCAGGGGGAGTTTTATCACGAGAGGAACTCCGTTTTACAGTAGGCTGCATTGCTGTAATTTGGGCCAAATTCATCAAATGTCACAGGATTTTTGATAAATTTGGTGCATCTTTAAACAATTTTAAGTTTTCTTTGTTGTTTTTTTTAAATAGCGTTCACCATGCTGTAAAATTAACTTGTGCTCTTTTTTCTCCAGGTCAATACGGATCTGGTAATACCACATATGTCTAGTCTTGCTTGTGTTTTAATACTGTAAAAAGATAAAAACTTTAGAAATGTTTTTTTCATCAACGTGGTTTTCACTCAAAATCACTGACTGAACACCGACGTGTGAATAACGCCTCATGCACACGGCCGTAGCCATTTTTGCAGTCCGCAAAACATGGATACCGGCCATGTGCTTTCCGCATTTTGCCTTTTGTCAGAACTTTCTATTCTTATCTGTGAAATGCAGCATCACGTCTAATTATTGTCAATGGGGTGAAAATGCAAGAGTTGAACTGTTACATTTTTGGTCACACTCGAATGTGCCATGCTGTCGTGTAGCCCCAGTCTAAGGGCTGGGTATTTAATTTTGTGTATTCACATGAAAATAGGCTTCTAGTAAGTTCCACATTTGCTGCTGTAGTCCTTGGACTTGTACTTAGCTATGAAGGGTAGGACAAATACACACTTGTAAAATCTGTAACATGGAGCTAAGTAGTGCAAATGTGACTTGAAGTGACTGGAGGTGGGCGGGGGTGGGGGTGAAAGGTGAGACTCTTCTCAGGAGCCTCTCACTTCTAGTGTGTGCAGAGGACTGACTGGTCTCCTATCATCATGTCTGACCTAACGCTCTACCTGGATCTGATATCTCAGCCCTGCCGGTCAGTTTATATCTTTGCCAAGGCTAACAATATCCCCTTTAAGTACCAGGAGGTGATACTTTTTAAAGGTTAGTCCAGTGTCTTGCTCTGTGATTGCCCTGATCTGCGGTGGGGGAAGTTCTTGCATGATATGATATGTGGGTTAGGCCTCTTGCACACGACCGTATGACTTTTTTACAGTATTTTGCGGCCCACAAAAAATGGATCCGCAAAAAATACGGATGACGTCCGTGTACATTCTGTTTTTTGTGGAACGGAACAGCTGGCCCGGATAGAACAGTACTATCCTCGTCCATTATGCAGACAATAATAGGACATGTTCTATCTTTGAATGGAAAAAACGGAAATACGGAAGGCATACAGAGTACCTTCAGTTTTTTTTTTTTTGCGGATACATTGAAATTAATGGTTCCGTATACGGTCCATATACGGAACTAAAAAAACGGATCGTAAACGGGGAAAAAAAAAACGTTTGTGTACAAGAGGCCTTAGGTATATATCCATCCTCTGCAATGCCTGATTGTAAGTCATAAAATATTACATCCGGCTATAACGTGTTTGTATGTACTGTGGTATTTATGTGCTTGTACATTTCTGGACTTCACAGGGATTTTTTCCTGAATGTGCTGACAAGTCCTCTTTAGTCCATGAACGTGTTCGGTATCTTGAGAATTTTATGCCACAGTGGAGCTAAGAACACAATTGCATCCAGAGCTGTGCTTGAAACTCCCAAGGGTCTGAACCTATTCTCACAGCACCTGCTACATTCAATTCAACCTCTTTGTGCATTTTCAGAAGCGGCTCATTCATTTGGTAGGTTTACCTGCTGAGGTAGCACTTCAAGTCCCAGTCTATGGCTGTCAACTAGGGATGAGCGAACATGTGTTTTCAAGTTCGGTGTACAAGGTTCGGGTTATCTAAGAATTCTGTTATGGATTCCGCTACCAAGGACCATAAGTTATGGTTAGATAACCCGAACCTTGTACGCTGAACCTGAAAACACAAGTTTGCACATCTCTACTATCCACTTGTTCTTCTATATCTAAAATGTCTACTTGCTCATGGCAACTAAAGTTTATGTTTAGTGTTGAGCGACCTTTGTGTTTCAATTTCGGCATACAAGGTTCGGGTTATCTAAGAATTCTGTTACGGATTCTGCTACCACGGACCATAACTTATATGGTCCGTGATAGCGGAATCCATAATAAAATTCTTAAATAACCCGAACCTTGTACGCCGAACTTGAAACACAAGTTCGCTCATCCCTATTAATGTTTCATTTGCTAGTGGCATTTAAAAGGGACGTCCACAAGGGATGTATAGGCTGCGGATTATGCACCCTGCAATTATGGGCAAAACTTCTTCAGCCTACCACAGAAACGGCAGAGGGCATAAGATTTCATAAAATCTCAACCATGTGCAGTAGAAAAGACCCGCAGCCAAAATCGGTCTGCGATGCAGATTTTAATTTCGTAGCATGTCAATTTGTATTGTGAATTTCTACTTTGGATTTAAATGTAAAGTGGCCCTGGAAAAAAATACTAAAAGTGGCCCCGTTTTGTAGTCTGGCACAAATTGATGGAAGGTAGAGCCAACACAAGTAGGCTGGGCGTGAAATACCATATTGGGGCACATTATACCACCCCAACACAGCCCAATACCACAGTTCATCACAAAATACTGCCCCAAAAACTAGCGGCTGTGAGGAGGGCTCAGGCGGCCCCTGGGCATCAGCCCACCGGGAAATTTCCCTGTAAGGTCTATGGCCAATCCTCCCCTGCTATTGGCACCACACAGGTTTTGTTTAGGGCTCATGCACACGAACCTATTTTCTTTCCATGTCCGTTACTTTTTTTTGCGGACTGTATGCGGAACCATTTATTTAAATTGGTCCGCAAAAAACGGAAGCTACTCCGTGTGCATTCCATGTCCGTTCTGCAAAAAAATAGAACATGTCCTATTGTTGTCCGCATCATGAACAAGGATAGTATTGTTCTATTAGGGGCCAGTTGTTCCATTCGGCAAAATACGGCATGCACACGGACGTAATCCGTATTTTTTGCGGACTGCAAAATACATACGGTCGTGTGCGTGAGCCCTTAGTAAGATCTCTATGTACATGACACTTACAACATTGTAGAGGGTATAACGCTGCTGACAGGTTCTCTTCTTTATAAATCTCTACTCCTTGCTCTTGGCAATAAGAATGTAAAGTTGTCTTGGAGAGTTTTCATAAATGAAGCTCTTTTCTAGTTACAGAAGGAACTTCTGTCTCCCTTGTTAAGGCCTCAGCCAATGAATTTTGTGGACTCATAGTACTGATATTGTGCCACGTTGCATCAGAAAAATTGCTTTCAGGGGAGAATGTTTCCATAAAACTATATGGTATGCAAGCACTAGATAGCAGCACTGTGTGGAAATTGTTAGGCCCCATTCACACGACCGTATTTTTGGCCCGCATTCGATCTGTATTTTTTGCTGATAGCACTTGGGCCCACTCATTTCTATGGGTCCGCAAAAAAAAAAAAAGCACACTATGTGCGGTCCGTGTATCCATTTTGCAGTCCCACATAAAAGATAGAACATATCCTATTCTTGTAAATTTTGTGGACAAGAATAGGCATAGTTTCAATGGGTCCGCAATGAAAACGGATGCAACACAGTCGTCATCCGTATTTTTTTTCGCAAAATACACACAGTTGGGTGAATGCACCCTTAGGCCTCTTTCACACGAGCGTGACGATTAGGTCTAGATGTGTTCAGGGTGCGTTCAAGGAAACTCGCACCATTTTGCAAGCAAGTTCAGTCAGTTTTGTCTGTAATTGCATTCAGTTTTTGCTGCACGGGTGCATCTGAACCATGGTGACCGACAAGAACATGGTGTTGGCGCTGCATCAAGGAGGGCTGAGCCATGCGCCCTGCATGGCGCACTTGTTCAATCTGGTTGAAAAGCAGTTGCTGAAGTCTTCAGCCCAATCCTGAAAATGTGTGTGGGCAATTACCCCTGCGTCTATGATTTTGGGTTCCGAATTCAAATAGCATAATGTGCACAGAGAAGGCTGATACAAACACACAATGGTAGTAATTAGTAATCTACTTTATTTTAAATTAGCAGACAATCTTATACCATGATTATTGGTAGACGCCCAACAGCCGTGCATCACATAAAACCACAAAGACAGAAGAAATGAAACATCTTTATCAGAAAAGAGGATGTGAACGTAGACAGCAGAAGCTAGCATTTATAAAAATAGAACAGGAAGGGGAGGGGAAGAATGTCAGCTGATTTCCCCACCCGCGTGCCTGCAAAGAGCTGGTTCAGATAGATATAGAATATACAAGATGGAGTTCTATATCTCACAGCATGCACTTCAGCCACTCGTACACCACAAAGCACCCCCCCTTGAGCTGCAGCGGCAGAACGGCGTCCCCCAACATAGACTGATATGCAAAGTTTCCACCCGTTAGAATTCCACCCTCCATATGTAGAAAACGATTATATGAACAGAGAAAGACCATAAACGATTTCCTGATAATACAGGCGGACAGAGGTACCCCCCTGTGTAACTTCGATGTTAGCCAGTGGCAGCTCATGCATGACACCTGCCGTTTTCTCGGGCCCTTTGAGCAGGCCACATTATTTGTCAGTCGCCAGGACTATGAGATGAACAACGTCATTCCACTGATTCATGTCCTGAAACAGATGCTGCTAAATCTGGCTGGCCAGGGGACAGGAGACGTGGTGACTACATCTCATGGCCATATGAGCCCTGTGGGGGCTGAACTAGAGGAGGAGGAGGAGGACATTCGAGCACAAGCAATGCGTAGAGAAATGGCTGGTTTTTCTACACAGGTGACAGAAGAGGAGGAGCAGGAGCAGCCAGAGGAGCTACAGGACGATGAGGAAGACGAGGCAGATGACCCAGACACACAGTGGCAGTATGCAGTGGAGATAGAGGCAGGGAGTCCCTCCGAGTCACATGCGCAAATGGCTCGATGCATGCTTGGTTGCTTGCGTAGTGACAGCCGAATTGTCACCATTTGGCAGAGGGATGACTACTGGCTCTCCACCATGTTAGACCCTCGCTACCGGTTCAAAATGGGGGCCTTTTTACACTACTTTTGAACTACTATCGAGACCTATCCTATGTATTCAGTTGACCGCTGCCTATGTGCGCCATCGCCAATCCTCACGCAGGTCTGACTGGGGGGCCCTCTGTGCTCACTGCCATGGCTGCTGGGAGGGATTGGGGCAGGAGCAGTACCAGCTCCATCAGCAGCAACTTAAGTCTAGAGTCGCTGATGAGCAGTTTTCTTCACCCGCCTACTGAAGAAACTACTCACCAGCAGCAGCAGAGAGACATAGAGCAAAACCTGAACCAGCAGGTTGTAGCATATTTGGAGTTCACCCTGCCACCCGACATCGAAGATCCCCTGGACTACTGGGCAGCCAAAATCGATTTGTGGCCGCAACTGGCCGAGTTTGCCCTGGACAAGCCGGCCAGCAGTGTGGCATCAGAGCGGGTGTTTAGTGCAGAAGGGGCCATAGTTACCCCAAGGAGAACTCGTCTGTCCACCCAAAATGTGGAGAAACTGACCTTTTGTGAAGATAAATCAGGCATGGATCAGCTAGGATTTTGAAACACCAGTGCCTGATGCATCAAACTAGATCATCTATGGTGTCACACCTAATCCAAAGAAAAAAAGTTGTGGTCCAGCGTCCCATAAAAACTTGTAGCTTAATTAATAACAATAAAAAAGTGTTATCCAAACACGAATCACATACAGTTGTATGTGCAAAGTTCACTTATTTCAGTAATGCAACTTTAAAGGTGAAACTAATATATGAGAGACTCATTGCATGCAAAGCGAGATATTTCAAGTCTTTGTTTTAATTTAGATGATTATGGTTTGCAGCTTATGAAAACCCCAAAGTCACAATCTCAGATACCCTTTGCCCAGGGGGTATGGATTACTTAGCTGACTAGAGTGTGGCACTTTGAGCCTAGAATATTAAACCTTTTCACAATATAAAAATTTTAAGTTGCATTAATGCAACTCCTTTTAAGTTGCATTACTGAAATAAATTAACTTTTGCACGATATTCTAATTTTTCGATTTTAACCTGTACAAGATCCACGATGTCTACGCATTTCGGACTCCACAATCTTGGTTCTTACTCATGACATACAGAAAAGTGAATGTTCACCTCTCTTTAACCATGTGGTGCACCAGGTAATCAAGACATCACATGCTCAAAAGGGGAGGAGAACTAATCAGACACCAAAAACCAACACCCAGTGCATCAAAAAGAAAAGACAACATGTATATAGTACTGAAAAACTATAAAAATAGTTCTTTTAACGATATTGTAAAATCAGATCGTGTTTTCTGTTCAGACCTGTGGGAAAGCAACTTCCCAATTCAAACATCCAATATGCCTCACGGCTGAGGAGTTTTCGTTTGTGATCTCCTCCTCTAATGGGAAGAGTAACCCTTTCAACTCCATGAACAGAAAACGCTCTTGTATCTCCTTTGTGCACAGTGGCAAAGTGAAAACTGGCTGCAGATACATTGAGTCTCATAATACTGGTATATCTGATAAATGTTTCTTATTCTGCTTTTTATTTGTTTTGTAGTGCAACCTACATATTGTAGAAGACAATCTCTGCAGGTGATTAAATAGATTGCATAATCCGTGTTACAGTTCAAATATTGTTTTATGGTGTAATTCTTGCCATTCACAGAAGATGTCACATTTTGACACACTGACCTGTATTTACAACAGATACATCTGTTACTACCACGTTTGCAGCTCCCTTTATAGGTGAGCCACATAGGTGGAGTTGCTGATCGTTCCTGGAAAAGACTGGGGCAGATTTTTATTGTCTCTGCTGGCCACACATTTAACCCATTCATTGACTATCCCTTTCCACTCCTGGTCAAAGTTTAATACAGGGAGATGTCGCTGTATGATATTACAAATCTCAGCATATTCCTTACTATAACCTGTCACGAAAGTTGCTGGCTTCCCTTTTTTTTATCTTTTTTGTTGTTATTTTCCTATCCAAAACTGCCTTTTTGAGAAATATTAATTTCTTTCTGTCTAAAGAGAGAGCCCATTTATTGGCCTCCTCTATAGACCATGTAGCATAATTTCTCACAACACAAGCAATCTGCTACCGATATTATCTGCTTCCCTCATAAATACAGTACTATCCGAACAGTTGCATCTTGCTCGCAACATTTCGCCCCTTGGTATGTTCTTTGTCACATGAGGTGGGTGACACGAAGTCGCTAAAAGGGTAGTATTGCCAGCAGTCTCTTTTCTAAGGGTTGATGTTGAAATTGCTAAATTGGCGGCATCACCATATAAATGCAGGTCCAGAAATACTATAGATTTCAGGTCATAATGGATGCTAAATTCGATTGTCTCTATCCCCTAATTGAAGTATTCACCTAAAGCTTGAATGTCCGCCACATCGCCGACCCATATAATCAACAGATCCTCTATGTAGCGTCCATACCACTTGATATTATCTAAAAAAAAGGGTTAGCTTCCGTAAATAAAAACTGTCTTTCCCACCAAACCATGAAAATATTAGCTATGGAAGGCGAAAATTTCGCCCCCATAGAGACTCCTGCCAGCTGCAAATGATACTCCCCATTGAACATGAAAAAATTATGCTTCTAAAAATTGCGAACCTTGCAAATATAATCTTGGAGCTGTGTGGTATAATCACTATAAGAAACCAAAAACCACTGTAAAGCTTGTATCGCTAATTGATGGGGAATATTGGTATATAGCAATACCACATCTGCTGTTATCCATTCATAATTAGCATTCCACTCGAAACTGTCGCAAGCTTGCAATACAGTACGTGAATCTTTCAAATTTCCGGGAATTAGCAGTACCAAAGGTTGAGAGAATCCACCCACTCTGATAATTTCTCCGAGTCAGAACCAATACCAGCAACTATTTGTCTCATAGGGGGTGGAAAGATAGAAACGATGGGATGTTATATATATATATATATATATATATATATATTCCATTTCTTTTTAGCTCAAAATACCCATGGCGAAACCACACTGCACCAAATCCTGCAATTTTTTCTGATAGAGGGAGAGAGGATTGCTCTTCAGTAGGGAGAAAGTTGCTGAATTTCCCAACATTTTCAAAATGTATGATTTATACACATAACTATCCATTAGAACAACTGCTCCACCTTTATCAGCTTCTTTAATTACTATATCCAATCGCTTTATTAATTCATTTAGTGCTTTGTGTTCATGGATATGTTGAAACCATTCTTATGTGGAATTGTGCACCCCACCCTTTTCTTTTTTAGTAATATTTTTTCATGTAACACACATAAATCTTTTTCCACTAGATCCTGTAAACAAGGTGAACTTTTTTTTTGAGAATATCAAGTGGTATGGACGCTACATAGACGATCTGTTGATTATATGGGTCGGCGATGTGGCGGACATTCCAGCTTTAGGTAAATACTTCAATGAGGGGATAGATACAATCAAATTTAGCATCCATTATGATCCGAAATCTATAGTATTTCTGGACCTGCATTTATATGGTGATGCCGCTAATTCAGTAACTTCAACATCAACCCATAGAAAAGAGACTGCTGGCAATACTACCCTTTTAGCGACTTCATGTCACCCACCTCATGTGACAAGGAACATACCAAGGGGCGAAATGTTGCGAGCAAGATGCAACTGTTCGGATAGTACTGCATTTTTTTTTTAACCTTGTTTTATTGAACAAGTAAAGTAAATATAACATGCATTACAATCTCAAGTACAAAAAGCGACAGATGTTACCATAATTCAATACAATATTTTCCCGTACAACACAATAAAGACGGATACAATATCCCAACTGTCTCTCGTTGCAGATTATTGAATCAGAATACAATACAAATATTTGCATCAATATAAGCATGTAACGTACAGGCTGGGTATTTACGTATATATATGGAAACAGAGGGTAAATGACAACATCCAGCCATATAGGCGTCTAAAAAATTACCAAGATTCAGGATCTGAAAGATAGATGGGCCTGTAAAAGACGGTGAATATAGCGTCAAGGGAAATGAGCACCAGGTCCCCCACACCTTCTCAAACTTAGGGTCACATTTCCTATGTTTATAAACAATATGTTCATAGAGGATAATTGTGTTAATGAGTCCCTTCCATTGCGAGATGGACGGGATTCCATCGCCCATCCATCTCAGAGCTATGGCTTTTCTTGCCAAAAATGAGGTTTCTCGCAAGAAAATTTTAATGTAGTGGGTGTATATCTCACCATCCAATGGATAGTACTGAATTTATGAGGGAAGCAGATAATATTGGTAGCAGATTGCTTCTGAGAAATTATGCTACACGGTCTATAGAGAAGGCCAAAAAATGGTCTCTCTCTTTAGACAGAAATTAATATTTCCCCAAAAGGCAGTTTCGGATAGGAAAATAACAAAAAAAGATAAAAAAGGGAAGCCAGCAACTTTCGTGACAGGCTACAGTAAGGAATACACTGAGATTTGTAATATCAGACAGCGACATTTCCCTGTATTAAACTTTGACCTGAAGTGGAACGGGGTAGTCATTGAGGGGGTTAAATATGTGGCCTGCAGAGCCACAACCATAGGACAAAAAAATCTGCCCCAGTCTTTTCCAGGAACGATCAGCAACTCCACCTATGTGGCTCACCTATAAAGGGAGCTACAAACGTGGTAGTAACAGATGTATCTGTTGTAAATACAAGTCAGTGTGTCAAAATGTGACATCTTCTGTGAATGGCAAGAATTACACCATAAAACAATATTTGAACTGTAACACGGATTATGCAATCTATTTAATCACCTGCAGAGATTGTCTTCTACAATATGTAGGTTGCACTACAAAACAAACAAAAAAGCTGAATAGGCAAACATTTATCAGATATACCATATTATGAGACTCACAATGTATCTGCAGCCAGTTTTCACTTTGCCACTGTGCACAAAGGAGATACAAGAGCGTTTTCTGTTCAGGGAGTTGAAAGGGTTACTCTTCCTATTAGAGGAGGAGATCACAAACGAAAACTCCTCAGCCGTGAGGCATATTGGATGTTTTAATTGGGAAGTGCTTTTCCACAGGTCTGAACAGAAAACACTATCTGATTTTACAATATCGTTAAAAGAACTATTTTTATAGTTTTTCAGTACTATATACATGTTGTCTTTTCTTTTTGATGCACTGGGTGTTGGTTTTTGGTGTCTGATTAGTTCTCCTCCCCTTTTGAGCATGTGATGCCAAAGTCTTGATTACCTGGTGCACCACATGTTTAAAGAAAGGTGAACATTCACTTTTCTGTATGTCATGAGTAAGAACCAAGATTGTGGAGTCCAAAATGCGTAGACATCGTGGATCTTGTATGTGATTCGTGTTTGGATAACAGTTTTTTTGTCACAACCAGACAGCTGAGAAGCTCTGACAGAGGCCTTTCAGAACCTCCTCTTTGACTTTCTTTGTTGTGGTATTCAGTTCCTCATCTCGTTAGCCTCTCTCAGCTGTCATGTGTTGGACTAATTGCTTCCCTTTAAATTCCTCCCTAGAATGCTTTTCTGGGCGGCTTATACTTCTTCCTGGAGTGTGTGTGCATGCTGATCTTGTTCTCCTGTCTGCTACAAAAGCTAAGTGTTGAACATTTATCTGTTATTTTCTGTTTGCTGGATCCCAGGTGACCCTGACTCCCTCCGTATCTTGTGTAGGGAGCCGGTGGTCGTGTCCCCTCACTATTGTAGGGTGCTCAGGGGTTATATAGTCAAGGTACGTGGATATGCAAACTTCCACCATTCGGATCTTTGCATAGGCTGAGCAGCCAGGGAAAGTGCCAGGTCTTCTGCAGGGGTCTCCCCTTGGTTCCTTAGTTTTTGGATCCAGCGAGTCATTTATGCATGTTGCTTTGCCTTGTTTCCTGTACACCGTCCGTGACATTTTTATTGTTATTAATAAAGCTTCAAGTTTTTATGGGAAGCTGGACCACAAGTTTTTTCTTTAGATTGCATTTGTACACAGTGAAATCCGGACTGGGCCCGTGTTTCCGTTCCGTGTAAGCAACAAAGGTGAGAGCTTATATATATATACAGTACAGACCAAAAGTTTGGACACACCATCTCATTCAAAGAGTTTTCTTTCTTTTCATGACTATGAAGGCATCAAAACTATGAATTAACACATATGGAATTATATACATAACTAAAAAGTGTGAAACAACTGAAAATATGTCATATTCTAGGTTCTTCAAAGTAGCCACCTTTTGCTTTGATTACTGCTTTGCACACTCTTGGCATTCTCTTGATGAGCTTCAAGAAGTAGTCACCTGAAATTGTCTTCCAACAGTCTTGAAGGAGTTCCCAGAGATGCTTAGAACTTGTTGGCCCCTTTGCCTTCACTCTGCGGTCCAGCTCACCCCAAACCATCTCGATTGGGTTCAGGTCCGGTGACTGTGGAGGCCTGGTCATCTGGCGCAGCACCCCATCACTCTCCTTCATGGTCAAATAGCCCTTACTTTCAAAGTTTTCCTAATTTTACGGACTGTCTGACCTTCATTTCTTAAAGTAATGATGGCCACTTGTTTTTCTTTACTTAGCTGCTTTTTTCTTGCCATAATACAAAGTCTAACAGTCTATTCAGTAGGACTATCAGCTGTGTATCCACCTGACTTCTCCTCAACGCAACTGATGGTCCCAAACCCATTTATAAGGCAAGAAATCCCACTTATTAAACCTGACAGGGCACACCTGTGAAGTGAAAACCATTTCAGGTGACTACCTCTTGAAGCTCATCAAGAGAATGCCAAGAGTGTGCAAAGCAGTATTCAAAGCAAAAGGTGGCTACTTTGAAGAACCTAGAATATGACATATTTTCAGTTGTTTCACACTTTTTTGTTATGTATATAATTCCACATGTGTTAATTCATAGTTTTGATGCCTTCAGTGTGAATCTACAATTTTCATAGTCATGAAAATAAAGAAAACTCTTTGAATGAGAAGGTGTGTCCAAACTTTTGGTCTGTACTGTATATATATATATATATATATATATAGTGCCACACCTACACTTTGACAAAAGAGACCTGTTTATTCTGGCTGCCTGCTTCAGCTACTATTCTTACGTTGCCACCTGCCTGATGCCACACCTGATGCCAGATGCTCCTACAACCACCCACCATCTTCAGCTGGTACTGGTATTGCTCCCCACTATGTCACTGGGCCACTCTGGGGTCTCCTCATGCTGCTGCCACCTCAACACTATGTCACTGGGCCACTCTGTGGTTTCCTCATGCTGCTGCCACCTCAACACTATGCCACTGGTCTCCTCATGCTGCTTCCACCTCAACACTATGTGAATGGGCCACTCTAAGGTCTCCTCATGCTGTTGCTACCTCTACACTATGTAACTGGGCCACTCTGTGGTCTCCTCATGCTGCTTCCACCTCACCACTCTGTCACTGGGCCACTCTGTGGACTTCTCATGCTGGTCCCAACCTCTCCACTCCATGACTGGGCCACTATTTAGCTTTTTTGGCCTGGTTGACATCATTTATTTGAGCCTTCTTCTGATGTGTCAGAAGGAAGGAAAAATTAAACGCACAACGGATCCTGTCTATGTAACAACTGTAAGGCCTGCATGACATGGTCCCTATTTTGCATCAGAATTCGCTTATAATTTGGTAGCCAAAAGCAGGAGTGGGTAGAAAACACAGACATGCAAAGATTCCATTCACGTGTAATCTCTGTTTTGGATCCACTCCTGTTTTTTTTTTGGGCTTTAGCAATACTGATGGATTACTGACCAAATGCTGACCGAGTGAAGGCGGATGCTCAACAGACAAGATCAGTTTTTTGGGGTTATTGTTCTAACAGATCAGAGAAAGGGCAAAATAATCAGTGACATCAACACAAACTTACTGCTGACACCCTCTTCACTCTGTCAGGGAGACTCTACTTATATAAGCGTATAATAGAACAGTTTCTGTAGACATCTATGTGGAATCGGCGCTCTTTCACGCTATAGTAGGATCTTGGGCCTGTGCATGGTTCTTTATACCTGGAGCTAACATTGACCTGTAAGGCTGAGTCCACACTTGAGTTATTTGGTCAGTTCTGGACCCGTAATTGACCAAAAAAGTGAAGTGTGCAGTGATTCTAAGAGCGATGCCTGTCATGTGCGTGTCATACTGACCCACAGTATTGTGTCACTACCACAGCAGACTCCCTATGCGTGTTCTACACCACTATATAGGCTCTCTGCAGTCAGGAAATAGCTGTTTTTAACGCGATTTGCCACAAATAAATTTGGATCAAATCAAATCTTTTCTGAATATTCGGCAAACCCGACCGAATCGAATTTTTGAGAAATTCGCTCATATCTAGTTATGACGTAAATGCAATCGCTTAGGACTTATTCACGTCATGTAATCAGACATCTGCTGTCCATATTCTGTACAGGCAACACACGTATCCGTTAGTTTACACATGCTTGTTGTTACACTGACAACAGAGACTTGTACTACTTTGGTTCATTTTGCGGACCAAACCGTATGCAACACTGTCCTAGTATTTGCATCGTCTGTGAAGGTTCTCATTTATCCAGGTCATGGTATATCTGTAAAGAATAAATCAAGGCAATCTACAGTACGTCCAGTTGCCTTGATTTATTCTTTACAGATATAGTATTTGCATCCTCAAAACAGACACAGATGTGTGAATGAGAGCTTACTTTGGAATTCCTCCAGGATTCAGGGATTCTGGGTCAGGTCATAGGTTTTTAAAGTGTACTGACTGAATATGCTTTCTTTAACCTGTAACTTTTACTTGAAATACTTTGTCGTCTGGCAGTGGCTTTCTCCTCTCGCCGATACACAACACGGGCATGCTTGGCTGAGCTGAGCATTCATGTGTATGGGGGGACCAGGTAAGAAAACGGTTGGCCACACTTTCGCTTGGCTGTCAGCTAACTCATCTTTATGGCCGGTGAGCCTAGCAAATATGTTTTGATGAAGAAATGCATGTGAATATTCATATAATGGTTTATTGACTATACCTGGGCCCTTTATGTACTCTAGATGGCTTGATATTCAAATGCATAATGTCGAGATGTCTAACTTGCGTTGCACCTTGCCACACAACTTAGCTCTCCATACTACCAATGTGGATTTTGACATTATTCTATGTCACAGTTGACTCTTTAGTATACCATTTTGGTCCATATCTTTATTTCTCCATTGTAGTTGCGTTGCTTTTTGTGAATATGTATATCCTTCTACATATGTTATAAACAATTTTTGTAATTGTTTAGCTTGTCTGAAAAATAAATATATATAGTGTCATTTCTGGTGATCATAGATTCAGGCTACAAATTACAATATTTGGTTCCTTTCTGTAGAAGAACAAATGACTGAAGATTTTGGCAAGGTGAATCCACTTCGCAAGGTACCATCTCTCAAGGATGGAGACTTCACAATGGGTGAAAGGTGAAGCATTTATAGTACTGTAATCTAACCAATCTCACTAATGTATAGAAGAAAAAAGCCCTTGTGTATGCTGTGACTCTCTTCCAACCCCATCCCCTGCCTAGCAGCCAACAGGTCATTCTGATGTGTGCACATTATTATTATTATTATTTATTTTAAAAGCGCTATTCATTCCATAGCGCTGTACATATGAAAAGGGGTATACATACATAATACAGACAACTGCACTAAGCATAAACAAGACGAGTTACAAAATGGTACAGCAGGAGAGAGGGCCCTGCCCATGAGGGCTTACAATATACATGGTATGAGAGAAGGACACAGTAGGTGAGCGTGAAGTTGGTCATTGCAGTATAGAGGCAGCAGGGTCACTGGTTGTAGGCTTGTCTGAAGAGGTGGGTTTTCAGGTTTCTTTTGAAGGATTCCACTGTAGGTGAGAGTCTGATATGTTAGGGTAGCGAGTTCCAGAGTGTGGGGGATACATGGGAGAAATCTTGGAGGCGATTGTGGGAAGAGGTGATAAGAGAAGAAGAGAGAAGGAGGTCTTGTGAGGATCGGAGATTGCGTGTGGGGATGTATCGGGAAAGTAGCTCAGAGATGTAGGGAGGGGACAGGTTGTGGACGGCCTTTGTATGTATTTGTTAGTATTTTTAACTGGATTCGCTGGGCAATGGGGAGCCAGTGAAGGGATTGGCAGAGGGGAAAGGCAGAGGAGTAACAGGGTGAGAGGTGTATTAGTAGGGCAGCAGAGCTGAGGATAGATTGGAGGGATGCGAGAGTGCTAGATGTAAGGCCACAAAGGAGAGTGTTGCTGTAGTCTAGGCGGAAGATGATGAGGGCATATACAAGCATTTTCGCAGATTCAAAGTTAAGGAAAGCGCGGATGCGGGAGATGTTTTTGAGTTGGAGGCAGCAGGTGGTGGAAAGGGCTTGGATGTGCGGTTGGAAGGAGAGAGCAGAATCCAAGGTCACTCCAAGGCAGTGGACTTGGTTGACCGGGAAGAATGTGCACCCATTGATCGTGATAGATCGGTCTGTTGGGGTGGTTGAGCAAGATGGGGGAAAGATGATGAATTTCTATTTTATCCATGTTAAGTTTTAGAAAGCGAGAGGAGAAGAAGGCTGATATAGCAGATAGACATTGTGGGATTCTGGATAATAAGGTGGTGATGTCTGGACCAGAGAGGTAGATTTGTGTGTCGTCAGCATAAGATTGATCCTGAAAGCCATGGGACTCTATGAGATGTATCAGGCCAAAAGTGTAAATAGAGAAGAGCAGTGGTCCTAGGACAGAGCCTTGCGAGAGAGTGGGAGACGCTAAACGTCCGGTCTGTGAGGTATGATGTGATCCAGGAGAGGGCCAGGTCAATGATGCCAAGAGATGAGTTTGCAACAGAAGGGATTGGTCGACAGTGTCAAAGGCAGGGGACAGTCAAAGAGAAGGAGGACAGAGTAATGTTTTTTTGTTTTGGCTGTTAGTATGTCATTGGTGACTTTAGTAAGGGCAGTCTCAGTCAAGTGGTGGGGTCGGAAGCCAGATTGTATCCGGTCAAAGAGGACAGTTCAGAATGGACATGTTGTTCAAGTAGCTTTGAGGCATATGAAGGAAGTGATATGGGGCGATAACTGGACAAAGGAGATGGATCAAGTGAAGGCTTTTTTAGGATGGGTGTAACGGTAGCATGTTTAAAAGCAGAGGGTAAGACACCAGAGGTTAGTGATAGGTTGAAGAGATGAGTTAGGGATGGGATAAACACTGTGGGAAGGTTAGGGATGAGGTGGGATGGGATTGGGTCAAGTGCACAGGTGGTGAGATGTGATCTGGAAAGTAGAGTGGAGAGTTTTTCTTCTGTAATGGTGGAGAAGTGGGTTTTGGGAGAAAAGGACCGAGCAGTTGTGTAGAGTGTCTGTGGGGACTGTGTACTGAAGCTTTCTCTGATGTTGACTATCTTTTTTTTGAAGTATGTGGCAAAGTCCTGAGCTGAGATGAGAGGAGAGGGTGTGGGCGCTGGGGGACGGAGAACGGAGTTAAGTGTTAAAAAGCTGTCTAGGGCTGTGGGCCAGGGACGATATTATATGAGAGATAAGTAGGCCTGTTTTGCATCAGCAAGTGAGGATTTGAATTTGAGGAGGGATTACTTGTATGCGGTGAATTGATCTTTAGAATAGGATTTCTTCCATCGCTGCTCAGCAGCCCTGGAAGCTTCTCTGTGTGTTTTGGTCAGGTTGGTGTGCCAGGGTTGTCTGTTGATTTTTCGGGTTTTGTTGTGTGTGAGGGGGGCAACAGTGTCCAGAGCTGAACTTATTGTGGTGTTATATAGGGTGGTGGCAGCATCTGGGTCTTGGAGGGAAAAGATGGTAGAGAGTGGGAGAAGAGAGTCAGAAAGCAAGCGAAAGTCGAGATGTTTAAGGTTCCTGCGGGAGTGTGCTAGTGTATGGACTGGGGGAGCAGCAGAAGAGACCAATAAAGAGAAGGTAAGTAGGTTGTGGTCGGATAGGGGGAGAGGCGAATTAGAAAGGTTAGATAGGGAGCAGAGGCGGGTAAAGACAAGATCCAGAGTGTGACCATCTCTGTGGGTGGGAGCTTAAGACCACTGTGAGAGGCCGAAGGAGGAAGAGAGTGATAGAAATTTTGAGGCGGCTTAGTGGCAGGTGTCAATAGGGATGTTGAAGTCACCCATGATGATAGTGGGGATGTCGGCAGAAAGAAAGTGTAGTAGCCAGGTGTTAAAGTGGTCAAGAAAGATGGTGGCTGGGCCTGGGGGGCGGTAAATGACATCTACTTGAAGGTTGGAGGGAGAGTAGATGCACAGAGTACAGAGTGTACTTAAAATGAGGTGAGCGTAATGGAGGCTGGCAGTGGAGTTGGGCTGTAGGAGCAGGTGTCTGATAAGAGAAGACCAACTCCTCCACCATGTTTGCAGTCGGGGCAGGGGGGGGGGTGTGAAATTAAATCCACTATATAAGAGTGCAGCAGGGGAAGAGGTCTCAGAGAGTGTCAGCCATTTTTCTGTGACCCAGAAAGGAACGTTTTTGAGAGATGAAAAGATCATGAATGTAGGACAGTTTGTTACAGACAGAGCGTGCATTCCATAATGCTCCTGCTAGAGGAACCAAAGGAGCAGGGGTCAGAGCAATGGGTATAAGGTTTAAGGGGTTGCAGAAATTTGTAGAAGGAGATTTGGACTGGGACATGGAGGTGATAGTGGGGATTTGCTGAGGGGGCCTGGATTTGGAGAGATATCACCAGCAGTAAGGAGAAGCAGAGAAAGTGTTAATAGATGGGAATAAGAAAGGGCATGAGGTATCTGTGTGTGTTTGGGAAGGAAGTGTTTTACATTGCCAAACAGGTTTGTGCAAGTGGCTAGATGAGAAGGTAAGATGGAGGAAGAGATGAATAGTTCCTTGCTGGGTGAATGGGTGTGGGGGTATTTCAGGAGGTTGTGGAAAAGTGGGAATAGTAAGATGAAAAAGTGAAAAATTGTTTGCATTAACTATTTCTGTAATTACCTGTGGTCCCCTTCTGGTCACATTCCGGTATAATTCGGTATGTGCACTTAAAGAGTTGCACTTAAGAGATGTTGAATTTGTAAAGACGAAGGTCTGAAAGACCTAAGGACTTAGATTTATACCACTCAGTGTTCAATCAGGTGTGACAAAGAGGGGAGGGGGCTTTGTACTCAGTTTGTAGTAGTATGTAGTGTCGCCATGCGTGGACTTTGCGTCACATCATACTTCATTCATACACAATTTTACCATGTAGCTTTAGCCAAACTATTTTCTTGGACGAAATGGTTAAACCCAATAAACGTGAATATTCTAAAACTAGAAAAAGAGAACCAAGAAGAGATGATTGAAAAGTAATAGCAGGATATTTTGGCCTTTTATTCTTGGCTTCCTCAATTCTGTATTTTTACTCCTATCAGAATATCTGATCATTCAGCACCTCAGGTACCATTAATACTGTGTGACGGCACATGTGTAAAACTACTTTAAATAACCTGCTTACCTTTCATTCTTTTTACTAGCACTGCAATCCTGCTTTATCTAGCTAACAAGTATAAGACCCCTGATCACTGGTACCCAGCAGACCTCCAGAAACGTGCTCGTGTAGATGAGTACCTTGCTTGGCAGCACACAAATACCCGTCCACATGGCTCCAAACTTTTTTTGATGAAGGTAAGCATGGCTTTATTTAAAACTATTAGCAGATACAGAATTTGGGTGAACTCATGCAAATATATAAATGAGACCTGCCAACCTGGAGTATGATGTGACTGATGGCATTTTTCCAAATTGAGCCACAATTCCCATGCACATGGTGAAAAAGGCCCAAGATGTGACACTGTCCAAGGAAATTGTGGGGCAAAGTAAGCCAAACAATAGGTAGTATAAAGTTAGACGAGTATTTACAAAGCACTCAATTTATTATTCAGCCTGAGAGGTGTCGATAAATTTGGCACATTATCAGACTGCCATGTCTATTACCAGGACTGGTAAATTTGCCTCATAATGTTTTGGTATTTGCCATTTCTTCATAGGCTTGTCAATAGAACTTGGGGGCATCTGGGTGTTAAATTTGGAACAGATACTTCAGATACTGTTAGACTGGATTAAAATATGACATATTTGTTGCATAATCTGCATTGAAATTCTGCAACATAGGACAGTGCAGTGTAAGTCAATGGAGTTTAATGCTGCAGATGGCTAAGCCTACCATCAATTTGCCCTAAACATCTGTGGAAGAAATCTGAGACTGAAGCAGATTTCTTCCATGGATGTGCCAGAGGCTGTGCATGTAGATTAGTCCCGTTGCAATGCAGAATCTGGGCCATAATGGACATTCTGCATATGTTAGAGGGGTTTTTCACACTTGATGGCATTCTGGGCAGATCTCCCAGCAAAGCCGGACCTGCGGAGGGAAGTGCACTTATCTGATCCTGCCGTTGGGTTTCTTCGGTCTTCTCGCGTCACAATCCTATTTGACATGTGGTCATGCGGAAGCCAATGACTGGCCGCAGCGGTGCTTAGTCCCCCATGTATTAGGTCACTGGGTCATATGACGCATGGGAGCCATGTCAGTCACTGCTGCAGTGGCTATCTGATGCAGGGAGACCAGGGATCTGCAGCCAGGGAACAAAAGAGCCAGAACCCAGCGGCAGGGATCAGGTAAGTAGGTTTCCCTCCACAGGTCTGACCACGCAGGTGGTCTGCCCAAAAGGTCTCCAGGGGTAAACAATTCCTTTAAAATGTCATTCTGTACAGATATTTTCCATTGCATGTGAATGTGGTATAAAGTATTTTATTCACGTGTCTTACCTGTGCAATGCCGGTGGATCCTCCAAGGACTGGAGCATGGGTAAAAGAGTACTGAACATGTAAGCATGTCCAAAACTTGGTCCACATTTGGCCGACGGCTATCTCTCCTGACATGTCTGGCAGTGGGTTATCTCCATATGGGTTCAGCTGACTTCAATCTAATGTGTATGGCCAGCTATAGCTTACAGGGGTTTTCTGAGATTTAAAAAAAAAATGGGCACAGAGCAGTAACTTGGATAAAATAAAAATAATTGCCCCATTAAAGAGACTCTGTTGGCATAGAAATACCTTTTACACTACAACGCACAGTAACTAGCTTTTAATTGGGATCTATAACTTTTAAGGGGTTTTCCAGGATTCCTATAATTAAGAGATATGGTCATGTAGTTACTTACCTCATGTACATCTTCCCCACGCTTTATTTTTCATTATAGACTCTCCTGACCTGTTTTTACCATGTAGACAAATCCCCCTGGTTTTTGTTCATCCTGTATGTAGCACTTTCTGTTGCCGTATCCAACCAAACCCATGATGCACTTCTCCTTTTCCTACTCCAGCTCCACCCCTAACAAAGCCCAGCTTGTTTATAGCTCCTCCCACCCAGCTAGTTACATAAGACTGCCTTGTTGCTGCTTTGACACGCCCATGGACATAACCACAGGAAAAAAGAGCTGCTTGGACATGATCATGTAACCACAGCCCAGAGCAGAAGATGAGGCAATAAATATAAAGGAAAAATGTACAAAATTACAGCTTCCTTCATAAATTATTATTTTAAAGGATGTTGATGCAAACTGGAAAACCCCTTTAATACTCCCCCGTCCCCCACTGTGCACATAGTGGAGAGGATGAGTTCACTTCGTGTAATACAGGGACAGTTTGCGGGCGCTAAGCTTCCCTAATGTTCACTGTGCCCTGTGGTTTATAAAGGATTTCTCTTCTTATAGATTCATTTTAAATTTAAAACCCCTGTTTACACAATGTGTTAGGTACCCACCTCAACGTTTTTTTCTTTTTGTTTTTTCTTTTTTTCTTTTCTGTTACAGGCCATGATCCCCTATCTCCTTGATCATGAAGCAACACCTGACACATTAGATCCTCCTCTTTGTGAGTTTAATGCCACTTTGGCAACCTTACAAGATACATTCTTGCAGAACAAACTATTCTTGGCTGGAGATAAGATCTCCATGGCTGATTTGGTAGCTATTGTGGAGATTATGCAGGTGAGTAAATAAAATACTTTGCAGCACGTTTATTTGATTTCTTGTGCTTGATTTAATATTTTCATGCTTTTTAGGGCTCATGCACGCGACCGTGTGTATTTTGCAGTCTGAAAAACACAGATCCGCAAAAAATATGGATGACATTCCGTGTGACATCTGTATTGCATCCACTACTTTTTTTGGGTGGCTCCATGGCAAAATGGACAAGAATAGGAAATTATTATTTTTTTGCTGCTTTGTGGAATGGCCACGTGGACATATGTAAATCAAATACACACAGAGTCATTTTTTTTTTTTTTTGGGAGACCCATTGAAGTAAATGGTTCCGCATACGGGTCGCAAAAAAAAAAATAATGGAACAGACACGGACAAAAAATACGTTGTTAGGCTGGGTTCACACCAGCGTTGGCAATTTCCATTGTTCTGCTTATTAGTTAGACAAGGAGAACAACATAAAGGACAGATTCTGGACATAACTGAAATGAACAGTACTAAACAGTTCAGTTTCTGTTTGAGTTCCTGCTTTTTGTACCTAGAAAAAAATGTCCTGAATGCAAAACTTTTTTGTCCGGTCTTTGATAGAATCTAAGACAGAGGCCACAAACTGAGCCACCGATGGAGATGTGAACAAGCCCTTAAAGGAAATCTGCCACCAGGTGATAGACACAATGATTAAGCAGTGTGTCATAAAAAAAAAAAGAAGTAATTTTCATTTAATCTTTGCTTATTTGGCGCAGAGTGCTATTTGACCATGGAGCCTCATATCTTATGATCAATGGGCACTTGGCGCCACTGCAAGAGAGGACGCTATCAGCGTTGGGGTTGCTTGTGAATATGGAGGACTCCAGAATACAGATAGATCATTAAGAATACTCTTGTGGTTTGTCACTTAAAGGGAATCTACTGTCACTTTACAGTGTGGAATATTAATGTCCAGTTCTATACACAACCTGTGATTTTATTTATTTTTTATATTTTTTATAGCCATTTGCAGTTGGGTTTGATGTTTTCGAAGACAAACCCAAGTTGTCAGCTTGGAAGCAAAGAGTGGAGGAGGCAATTGGAGCAGATCTATTCAAAGAAGCACATGATAAAATACTGCGTATCAAGGAGATACAGAGTCTACCAATAGCTCCAGAGCTCAAGAAGCGACTTAAAGCCAAACTAGAATATTACATTCGCTGATAAAGCCAGTCCACTGGATGCAAGCTACTCTCAAAGTCTTTTTGTAAAAATGCTGCATGTGTAATAAATGAGCCATAGAAATCAGTGGGGAGGTGATTACAATGCAAGTCTATACATTGCATCAGTGTCCAGCGTTTTTAAATAAAAAATTATGCTCTCAGAGTTTTTCTGTTAGTAAATGTGCTTTGATACCAGTTATGGGGTGGTTTCACGCCAATCCTGGCATACACTGGGCCAGATTTACTAATGTGTCAGTGCCTAGAATCTGTCGATAAAGCAGTATAAATTGGTTTCTACAACTTTTTCAGATTTTCTTGAAAAGGGGAAAGGATCCTAAGACGAAACTTATCAAGCCACAATTGCGGCATAAAATTCTGTCTCAAAGTAAGCAAACCAATAGAAGTGTATTCAGTGTAGGAAATACGCTCTGTGTGGCAGCAGTATTTACTGCACTAAACACACTGCTCCTTTGACACGAACTCACAGCATTATAAATCATTATAATGCTGTGTGTCCCTGCTCTACTGCGGCTGTACTGAATTGTACTGATGGCATAATGCGAGTACAAATTAGTACAGCTGAAGTCTGCAGGAACACACCACATTATAAATCATTATAAGGCTACATGCACACAACCATTCCGTGTTTTCTGTTTCAATAATTCTTTATTAGTATTTTTATCAATAATAAAGTATGACATAAATCGACAATCTTACAGTCTGTGTTCCATAGAAATAAAGAAATGTAGAGAGATAAGATAAAAATATTAAAGATAAAAGGAAACGAAATATAAAGGGATTGGAACGAGGACAGAAATTCCACTGAGGTCATTGGTATGGAAGTATATGTGTGAGTATCTAGTAGTTTAGCGTAGGGTGAGGACCACCATAGTGCCCATGTTTTTTTATGCTTAGGGTCTCTATTAGAGTTGAGCGAACACCTGGATGTTCGGGTTCGAGAAGTTCGGCCGAACATCCCGGAAATGTTCGGGTTCGGGATCCGAACCCGATCCGAACTTCGTCCCGAACCCGAACCCCATTGAAGTCAATGGGGACCCGAACTTTTCGGCACTAAAACGGCTGTAAAACAGCCCAGGAAAGGGCTAGAGGGCTGCAAAAGGCAGCAACATGTAGGTAAATCCCCTGCAAACAAATGTGGATAGGGAAATTAATTAAAATAAAAATTAAATAAATAAAAATTAACCAAAATCAATTGGAGAGAGGTTCCATAGCAGAGAATCTGGCTTCCCGTCACCCACCACTGGAACAGTCCATTCTCAGATATTTAGGCCCCGGCACCCAGGCAGAGGAGAGAGGTCCCGTAACAGAGAATCTGGCTTCATGTCAGCAGAGAATCAGTCTGCATGTCATAGCAGAGAATGAGGCTTCACGTCAGCCACCACTGCAACAGTCCATTGGCATATATTTAGGCCCAGCACACACACAGGCAGAGGAGAGAGGTCCCGTAACAGAGAATCTGGCTTCATGTCAGCAGAGAATCAGTCTGCATGTCATAGCAGAGAATGAGGCTTCACGTCAGCCACCACTGCAACAGTCCATTGGCATATATTTAGGCCCAGCACACACACAGGCAGAGGAGAGAGGTCCCGTAACAGAGAATCTGGCTTCATGTCAGCAGAGAATCAGTCTGCATGTCATAGCAGAGAATGAGGCTTCACGTCAGCCACCACTGCAACAGTCCATTGGCATATATTTAGGCCCAGCACACACACAGGCAGAGGAGAGAGGTCCCGTAACAGAGAATCTGTCTTCATGTCAGCAGAGAATTAGTCTGCATGTCATAGCAGAGAATGAGGCTTCACGTCACCCACCACTGCAACAGTCCATTGGCATATATTTAGGCCTAGCACACAGGCAGAGCAGAGAGGTCCCGTAACAGACAATCTGGCTTCATGTCAGCAGAGAATCAGTCTGCATGTCATAGCAGAGAATGAGGCTTCACGTCACCCACCACTGCAACAGTCCATTGGCATATATTTAGGCCTAGCACACAGGCAGAGCAGAGAGGTCCCGTAACAGACGATCTGGCTTCATGTCAGCAGAGAATCAGTCTGCATGTCATAGCAGAGAATCAGGCTTCACGTCAGCCACCACTGCAACAGTCCATTGTCATAAATTTAGGCCCAGCACCCAGGCAGAGGAGAGAGGTCCCGTAACAGACAATCTGGCTTCATGTCAGCAGAGAATTAGTCTGCATGTCATAGCAGAGAATCAGGCTTCATGTCAGCCACCACTGCAACAGTCCATTGGCATATATTTAGGCCTAGCACACAGGCAGAGGAGAGGTTCATTCAACTTTGGGTAGCATCGCAATATAATGGTAAAATGAAAATAAAAATAGGATTGAATGAGGAAGTGCCCTGGAGTCCAATAATATATGGTTATGGGGAGGTAGTTAATGTCTAATCTGGACAAGGGACGGACAGGTCCTGTGGGATCCATGCCTGGTTCATTTTTATGAACGTCAGCTTGTCCACATTGGCTGTAGACAGGCGGCTGCGTTTGTCTGTAATGACGCCCCCTGCCGTGCTGAATACACGTTCAGACAAAACGCTGGCTGCCGGGCAGGCCAGCACCTCCAAGGCATAAAAGGCTAGCTCTGGCCACGTGGACAATTTAGAGACCCAGAAGTTGAATGGGGCCGAACCATCAGTCAGTACGTGGAGGGGTGTGCACACGTACTGTTCCACCATGTTAGTGAAATGTTGCCTCCTGCTAACACGTTGCGTATCAGGTGGTGGTGCAGTTAGCTGTGGCGTGTTGACAAAAGTTTTCCACATCTCTGCCATGCTAACCCTGCCCTCAGAGGAGCTGGCCGTGACACAGCTGCCTTGGCGACCTCTTGCTCCTCCTCTGCCTTGGCCTTGGGCTTCCACTTGTTCCCCTGTGACATTTGGGAATGCTCTCAGTAGCGCGTCTACCAACGTGCGCTTGTACTCGCGCATCTTCCTATCACGCTCCAGTGCAGGAAGTAAGGTGGGCACATTGTCTTTGTAGCGTGGATCCAGCAGGGTGGCAACCCAGTAGTCCGCACAGGTTAAAATGTGGGCAACTCTGCTGTCGTTGCGCAGGCACTGCAGCATGTAGTCGCTCATGTGTGCCAGGCTGCCCAGGGGTAAGGACAAGCTGTCCTCTGTGGGAGGCGTATCGTCATCGTCCTGCCTTTCCCCCCAGCCACGCACCAGTGATGGACCCGAGCTGCGTTGGGTGCCACCCCGCTGTGACCATGCTTCATCCTCATCCTCCTCCACCTCCTCCTCATCCTCGTCCTCCTCGTCCTCCAGTAGTGGGCCCTGGCTGGCCACATTTGTACCTGGCCTCTGCTGTTGCAAAAAACCTCCCTCTGAGTCACTTCGAAGAGACTGGCCTGAAAGTGCTAAAAATGACCCCTCTTCCTCATCCTCCTCCTCCTCCTCCTGGGCCACCTCCTGTTCCATCATCGCCCTAAGTGTTTTCTCAAGGAGACATAGAAGTGGTATTGTAACGCTGATAACGGTGTCATCGCCACTGGCCATGTTGGTGGAGTACTCGAAACAGCGCAACAGGGCACACAGGTCTCGCATGGAGGCCCAGTCATTGGTGGTGAAGTGGTGCTGTTCTGTAGTGCGACTGACCCGTGCGTGCTGCAGCTGAAACTCCACTATGGCCTGCTGCTGCTCGCACAGTCTGTCCAGCATGTGCAAGGTGGAGTTCCACCTGGTGGGCACGTCGCATATGAGGCGGTGAGCGGGAAGGCCGAAGTTACGCTGTAGCGCAGACAGGCGAGCAGCGGCAGGATGTGAACGCCGGAAGCGCGAACAGACGGCCCGCACTTTATGCAGCAGCTCTGACATGTCGGGGTAGTTGTGAATGAACTTCTGCACCACCAAATTCAGCACATGCGCCAAGCAAGGGATGTGCGTCAAATTGGCTAGTCCCAGAGCTGCAACGAGATTTCGCCCATTATCACACACCACCAGGCCGGGCTTGAGGCTCACCGGCAGCAACCACTCGTCGGTCTGTTGTTCAATACCCCGCCACAACTCCTGTGCGGTGTGGGGCCTGTCCCCCAAACATATGAGTTTCAGAATGGCCTGCTGACGTTTACCCCGGGCTGTGCTGAAGTTGGTGGTGAAGGTGTGTGGCTGACTGGATGAGCAGGTGGAAGAAGAGGAGGAGGAAGCCGAGAAGGAGGAGGTGGCAACAGGAGGCAAAGAATGTTGCCCTGCGATCCTTGGCGGCGGCAGGACGTGCGCCAAACAGCTCTCCGCCTGGGGCCCAGCTGCCACTACATTTACCCAGTGTGCAGTTAGGGAGATATAGCGTCCCTGGCCGTGCTTACTGGTCCACGTATCTGTGGTTAGGTGGACCTTGCTACAGATGGCGTTGCGCAGTGCACACTTGATTTTATCGGATACTTGGTTGTGCAGGGAAGGCACGGCTCTCTTGGAGAAGTAGTGCCGGCTGGGAACAACATACTGTGGGACAGCAAGCGACATGAGCTGTTTGAAGCTGTCTGTGTCCACCAGCCTAAATGACAGCATTTCATAGGCCAGTAGTTTAGAAATGCTGGCATTCAGGGCCAGGGATCGAGGGTGGCTAGGTGGGAATTTACGCTTTCTATCAAATGTTTGTGAGATGGAGAGCTGAACGCTGGCGTGTGACATGGTTGAGACGCTTGGTGACGGAGGTGGTGGTGGTGGTGTTGGTGGTACATCCCCTGTTTGCTGGGCGGCAGGTGCCAACGTTCCTCCAGAGGCGGAGGAAGAGGCCGAGGCGGCAGCAGCAGAATAGGCCGAGGCGGCAGCAGCAGAAGAGGTAGCAGGGGGAGCCTGAGTGACTTCCTTGGTTTTAAGGTGTTTACTCCACTGCAGTTCATGCTTTGCATGCAGGTGCCTGGTCATGCAGGTTGTGCTCAGGTTCAGAACGTTAATGCCTCGCTTCAGGCTCTGATGGCACAGCGTGCAAACCACTCGGGTCTTGTCGTCAGCACATTGTTTGAAGAAGTGCCATGCCAGGGAACTCCTTGAAGCTGCCTTTGGGGTGCTCGGTCCCAGATGGCGGCGGTCAGTAGCAGGCGGAGTCTCTTGGCGGCGGGTGTTCTGCTTTTGCCCACTGCTCCCTCTTTTGCTACGCTGTTGGCTCGGTCTCACCACTGCCTCTTCCTCCGAACTGTGAAAGTCAGTGGCACGACCTTCATTCCATGTGGGGTCTAGGACCTCATCGTCCCCTGCATCGTCTTCCACCCAGTCTTGATCCCTGACCTCCTGTTCAGTCTGCACACTGCAGAAAGACGCAGCAGTTGGCACCTGTGTTTCGTCATCATCAGAGACATGCTGAGGTGGTATTCCCATGTCCTCATCATCAGGAAACATAAGTGGTTGTGCGTCAGTGCATTCTATGTCTTTCACCGCTGGGGAAGGGCTAGGTGGATGCCCTTGGGAAACCCTGCCAGCGGAGTCTTCAAACAGCATAAGAGACTGCTGCATAACTTGAGGCTGAGACAGTTTCCCTGGTATGCATGGGGGTGATGTGACAGACTGATGGGGTTGGTTTTCAGGCGCCATCTGTGCGCTTTCTGCAGAAGACTGGGTGGGAGATAATGTGAACGTGCTGGATCCACTGTCGGCCACCCAATTGACTAATGCCTGTACCTGCTCAGGCCTTACCATCCTTAGAACGGCATTGGGCCCCACCATATATCGCTGTAAATTCTGGCGGCTACTGGGACCTGAGGTAGTTGGTACACTAGGACGTGTGGATGTGGCAGAACGGCCACGTCCTCTCCCAGCACCAGAGGGTCCACTAACACCACCACGACCATGTCCACGTCCGCGTCCCTTACTAGATGTTTTTCTCATTGTTATGGTTCACCACAACAACAAATATATTATTTGGCCCAATGTATTGTATTCAAATTCAGCGGGATATAAATTTGAGGCCTAGTATTTAGGCGCTGGGTGACCGGTATGGATTTAGTGACAGAATTAGACTTGGAAATGCACAGAAGCGTGTGTGTGAAGTTATTCTGAATGACCCAATGTGCACCTTGAATATTATATACCCTTTTTGGGATAGATTTCAAATAGCTCTGATATAGCAGGAACCACTAAATTATGAAATTGCTAAATTGGGAATTGTACTTCAACCCAGAACAAAAAATGTGCTTTGACGGGCACTAAATAACTTTCCCAGCTACAACAGTACAGCGGTAACGAGAGATTTAGAGGGATTTAAATTTGAGGCCTAGTATTTAGGCGCTGGGTGACAGGTATGGGTTTAGTGACAGAATTAGACTTGGAAATACACAGTAGCGGGTGTGTGTGAAGTTATTCTGAATGACCCAATGTGCACCTTCAATATTATATACCCTTTTTGGGATAGATTTCAAATAGCTCTGATATAGCAGGAACCACTAAATTATGAAATTGCTAAATTGGGAATTGTACTTCAACCCAGAACAAAAAATGTGCTTTGACGGACACTAAATATCTTGCCCAGCAACAACAGTACAGCGGTGGGTAACGAGAGATTTAGAGGGATTTAAATTTGAGGCCTAGTATTTAGGCGCTGGGTCACCGGTATGGATTTAGTGACAGAATTAGACTTGGAAATGCACAGAAGCGTGTGTGTGAAGTTATTCTGAATGACCCTATGTGCACCTTCAATATTATATACCCTTTTAGGGATAGATTTCAAATAGCTCTGATATAGCAGAAACCACTAAATTATGAAATTGCTAAATTAGGAATTGTACTTCAACCCAGAACAAAAAATGTGCTTTGACGGACACTAAATATCTTGCCCAGCAACAACAGTACAGCGGTGGGTAACGAGAGATTTAGAGGGATTTAAATTTGAGGCCTAGTATTTAGGCGCTGGGTGACAGGTATGGGTTTAGTGACAGAATTAGACTTGGAAATACACAGTAGCGGGTGTGTGTGAAGTTATTCTGAATGACCCAATGTGCACCTTCAATATTATATACCCTTTTTGGGATAGATTTCAAATAGCTCTGATATAGCAGGAACCACTAAATTATGAAATTGCTAAATTGGGAATTGTACTTCAACCCAGAACAAAAAATGTGCTTTGACGGACACTAAATATCTTGCCCAGCAACAACAGTACAGTGGTGGGTAACGAGAGATTTAGAGGGATTTAAATTTGAGGCCTAGTATTTAGGCGCTGGGTCACCGGTATGGATTTAGTGACAGAATTAGACTTGGAAATGCACAGAAGCGTGTGTGTGAAGTTATTCTGAATGACCCTATGTGCACCTTCAATATTATATACCCTTTTAGGGATAGATTTCAAATAGCTCTGATATAGCAGAAACCACTAAATTATGAAATTGCTAAATTGGGAATTGTACTTCAACCCAGAACAAAAAATGTGCTTTGACGGACACTAAATATCTTGCCCAGCAACAACAGTACAGCGGTGGGTAACGAGAGATTTAGAGGGATTTAAATTTGAGGCCTAGTATTTAGGCGCTGGGTGACAGGTATGGGTTTAGTGACAGAATTAGACTTGGAAATACACAGTAGCGGGTGTGTGTGAAGTTATTCTGAATGACCCAATGTGCACCTTCAATATTATATACCCTTTTTGGGATAGATTTCAAATAGCTCTGATATAGCAGGAACCACTAAATTATGAAATTGCTAAATTGGGAATTGTACTTCAACCCAGAACAAAAAATGTGCTTTGACGGACACTAAATATCTTGCCCAGCAACAACAGTACAGCGGTGGGTAACGAGAGATTTAGAGGGATTTAAATTTGAGGCCTAGTATTTAGGCGCTGGGTCACCGGTATGGATTTAGTGACAGAATTAGACTTGGAAATGCACAGAAGCGTGTGTGTGAAGTTATTCTGAATGACCCTATGTGCACCTTCAATATTATATACCCTTTTAGGGATAGATTTCAAATAGCTCTGATATAGCAGAAACCACTAAATTATGAAATTGCTAAATTGGGAATTGTACTTCAACCCAGAACAAAAAATGTGCTTTGACGGACACTAAATATCTTGCCCAGCAACAACAGTACAGTGGTGGGTAACGAGAGATTTAGAGGGATTTAAATTTGAGGCCTAGTATTTAGGCGCTGGGTCACCGGTATGGATTTAGTGACAGAATTAGACTTGGAAATGCACAGAAGCGTGTGTGTGAAGTTATTCTGAATGACCCTATGTGCACCTTCAATATTATATACCCTTTTAGGGATAGATTTCAAATAGCTCTGATATAGCAGAAACCACTAAATTATGAAATTGCTAAATTGGGAATTGTACTTCAACCCAGAACAAAAAATGTGCTTTGACGGACACTAAATATCTTGCCCAGCAACAACAGTACAGCGGTGGGTAACGAGAGATTTAGAGGGATTTAAATTTGAGGCCTAGTATTTAGGCGCTGGGTGACAGGTATGGGTTTAGTGACAGAATTAGACTTGGAAATACACAGTAGCGGGTGTGTGTGAAGTTATTCTGAATGACCCAATGTGCACCTTCAATATTATATACCCTTTTTGGGATAGATTTCAAATAGCTCTGATATAGCAGGAACCACTAAATTATGAAATTGCTAAATTGGGAATTGTATTTCAACCCAGAACAAGAAATGTGCTTGAACGGACACTAAATAACTCGCCCAGCTACAGCACTAGGGACAGATTTAGCTGGATATAAATTTGAGGCCTAGTATTTAGGCGCTGGGTGACCGGTATGGATTTAGTGACAGAATTAGACTGGGATATGGCCAAAAAATGAACAGACTATTGCTGGTTAAATGCACTTGGTGTGACAGCTTCACCCTGATGTAGGCTTTAGCCAAAAAACAACCACACCATTGAGGGTTAAATGCACTTGGTGACAGGCGCAGCTTGCCCCTGATTTTGTATATGGCCAAAAAATGAACAGACTATTGCTGGTTAAATGCACTTGGTGTGACAGCTTCACCCTGATGTAGGCTTTAGCCAAAAAACAACCACACCATTGAGGGTTAAATGCACTTGGTGACAGGCGCAGCTTGCCCCTGATTTTGTATATGGCCAAAAAATGAACAGAGTATTGCTGGTTAAATGCACTTGGTGTGACAGCTTCACCCTGATGTAGGCTTTAGCCAAAAAACAACCACACCATTGAGGGTTAAATGCACTTGGTGACAGGCGCAGCTTGCCCCTGATTTTGTATATGGCCAAAAAATGAACAGACTATTGCTGGTTAAATGCACTTGGTGTGACAGCTTCACCCTGATGTAGGCTTTAGCCAAAAAACAACCACACCATTGAGGGTTAAATGCACTTGGTCGCAGCTTGTGCTGGCGCACCACAAGACACAAAATGGCCGCCGATCACCCCAGAAAAATGAGACTGACAAACGGTCTGTGCAGCCTAAAAACAGTGAGCAATTGAGGATCAGCAGCTCAATGATCCACAGCTGCAGATCGATCAGTTAATCAAGTCCTTTGGAGGAGTTAATCTGCCTAATCTCGCCCTACTGTCGCAGCCGCAACCTCTCCCTACGCTAATCAGAGCAGAGTGACGGGCGGCGCTATGTGACTCCAGCTTAAATAGAGGCTGGGTCACATGGTGCTCTGGCCAATCACAGCCATGCCAATAGTAGGCATGGCTGTGATGGCCTCTTGGGGCAAGTAGTATGACGCTTGTTGATTGGCTGCTTTGCAGCCTTTCAAAAAGCGCCAAGAAAGCGTCACAAAAGCGCGAAGAAAGCGACGAACACCGAACCCGAACCCGGACTTTTACGAAAATGTCCGGGTTCGGGTCCGTGTCACGGACACCCCAAAATTCGGTACGAACCCGAACTATACAGTTCGAGTTCGCTCATCCCTAGTCTCTATTGTTACTATTTGCAATCATCCTTTCATACCTACAATTAATGTTAATTTTCCTGATTATTTAAGATATATGGGGGATTGATGTTGTTTTCCAGTTTTGTGCAATACCTTGGAGGGAAGCTGTAAGTATGTGGCAGATGATTGTTTTCTGGGATAATGAGAGAGAGTCTATATTTAATCTTAAAATAAATATTTCCGTTGTAAAAGGAAGTTTTGTCCCTGTTACAAAATGGACTAGGTTGTTGATTTTTTTCCCATAGGTCAATTATATATGGGCATTCCCAAAATATATGGATAAGAGTGCCTATTTGGCCGCAACCTCTCTAACAAATATTGGACACATTTTCATATATCTTCGATAATCTATATGGTATGTTGTACCATCTATATATTAGTTTAAAAAACGCCTCATGATGTTCAGTATATGCTGAGCTACTTATTGATGTTGCATATGCTTATTTTCCATTGCGAGAGCGAGATGTCTAGATTTAGGTCTTTTTCCCATTTTTTCATGTGAGATATATGGGAGTCAATATAGGGTTCTGAGAGTTGAAGATAAAACATTTTTATCCCTTTCCAGGTAGTACCAATTTGATTTGTCAGAAAGGTATATGATTGGGGTGGGACAGTAGGTGAGGTAAAAGAATTGTGTTTCAGAAAAGTGCGAACTTGTAGGTATTTATACAGGTCTGATTTATCTAAATGATAATTATTTTGTAAGAATAAAAAATTATGCATTGTTTCCCCGTTATATAGGTTTTAGATAGAGCATAGTCCTGCCTAGACCCAGGTCGATAATGTTAAGTCTGGTATATGTAGTTCTAGGGTTGGAATTGGGATATCCAATGTTTTTTGGATTGGGAGGTGGGAACACATTGTGATATAGGATTTCCAGGCTTGTATGGTGGCTTTCATTGTGGGGAAGATTATTATTAAAGTGCATTTTGCGCTATGGCATTAGAAGAATTTTGATATCTCTGACTTTTAGTCTAACCAGACTGTCTATTACTCTGTAATTTCTCTAGCGCCGTTCTATGGAAACAGTAGGTTTAAAGAGCACACCAAATGCTTGAAATAACTTCTTTATTTACTTCAACTTTTCTTCATAAATAACACTGCCGCCTCCGCAGCATATAGTCCATGTACAAAACACATGTTGAAAATATATCACAAAATGGCGGTGGTAGTAACTATTTGGCAGTTGGCAGTAACTATTTGCAGATTGGTTGACAGTGGCGGATTACAATAGGAACGTTCGGGTCGGCAGCCCAGGGCCCAGCACCGCTGGGGGGCCCAACGCTGACCCGAACGCCCACATACTGCTGGGGAGCATGGGAGCGCATAGCTCCCTGTCCCGTCGCCGATCACCGCCATAGGCTTCAGGCCGCACATAGGCCTGAGGCCTATGCGGTAGTGAAATCCCGGCGCAGGCGTGCGTGATGACGTCATCATCGCGCGCCTGTGCCGGGACGCAGCACTGCCTTATCCCGCCTTCCTCTGCGAGCCTGGCCCTGGACATAGCCTAGGTGAGTATTTAGCGTTTCATTTTTTTAATTTTTTTATTTCATTTGCCTACTTTGGGGAACATGTGGGGGACAAACAGTAGGACATATTAAGAGACATCGAGTACATGGGGTGGGGGAGAATGTGGGGGCTGTGGGGCCAAATTATTATGGGGGGAATACTATGTGGGGGCAAATTACTGTGTGGGGCCAAATTATTATGGGAGGGACTACTATGTGGGGGCAAATTGCTATATGGGGCAGTGTGGGGGCAAATTATTATGGGAGGGACTACTATGTGGGGGCACATTACTATATGGGGCAGTGTGGGGGCAAATTACTATATGGGGCAGTGTGGGGGCAAATTACTATATGGGGGCAGTGTGGGGGAAACTACTGTGTGAGGACAGTGTGGGGGAAATTGCTATGTGGGGAAATTGCTATGTGGGGACAGTGTGGGGGAAATTGCTATGTGGGGACAGTGTGGGGTAATTGCTATGTGGGGACAGTGTGGGGTAATTGCTATGTGGGGACAGTGTGGGGTAATTTCTATGTGGGGACAGTGTGGGGTAATTGTGTGGGGTAATTTCTATGTGGGGACAGTGTGGGGTTATTTCTATGTGGGACAGTGTGGGGTAATTTCTATGTGGGGACAGTGTCGGGTAATTTCTATGTGGGGACAGTGTGGGGTAATTTTTATGTGGGGACAGTGTGGGGTAATTTCTATGTGGGGACAGTGTGGGGAAATTGCTATGTGGGGACAGTGTGGGGAAATTGCTATGTGGGGACAGTGTGGGGAAATTGCTATGTGGGGACAGTGTGGGGAAATTGCTATGTGGGGACAGTGTGGGGAAATTGCTATGTGGGGACAGTGTGGGGAAATTGCTATGTGGGGATAGTGTGGGGAAATTGCTATGTGGGGACAGTGTGGGGAAATTGCTATGTGGGGACAGTGTGGGGAAATTGCTATGTGGGGACAGTGTGGGGAAATTGCTATGTGGGGACAAATTACTATGTAGGGACAGTGTGGTGGAAATTACTATGTAGGGGCAGTGTGGGGCAAATTACTATGTTGGGGAAATTACTGTGTGGGGGCAAACTACTATATGGGGGCAGTTTGGGGAAAATTACTGTGTGGGGGCAAATTACTATGGGGGGATTACTATATGGGGCAGTGTGGTGGAAATTACTATATGGGGGTGTTGCTATTAGGGAGGCACTGTAGGGGCAATTCTGATATTTTTGGGGACATTATACAGGGATTATTGGCTGGAGCACAATAGAGGGTGGTATTATGGTATTATTACTGGGGGCACTCTAGGGGACATTATAGCTGCTGTGGACACTATAGGAACATTTGGGGTAATTTATCAAACTGTTGTAAAGCAGAACTGGCTTAGTTGCCCATAGCAGCCAATCAGATCTCACCTTTCATATTTGACAGCTCTTTTGGAAATCCAGTTCTACTTTACACCAGTTTGATAAATGACTCTAATCATGTCTATTAGGGTAAAAAAATAAAAATCAGCAGTATAGTACCTTGGACATTGGAGAGCAAAACGGGCACAGTATTGGGGGTGGCAGCAGGATGACACTGTGGGGACATCAGGATGAGGAGGTTGATGGAAAAATTGAGAAATCTAACTTGTCTGTGTTACAAACTGTAGAGACGAGATGCGGCTGAAAGAATTTGCCATGGTGGTCTGGGTCAAATGGAGGGGAAGAGGAAAGAGAAGGTCTACATGACAGGAGATGTCACTGGATGTAAGAGGTATGTGGTGCTGTATTCTCCTCCCTGTCTTTTTTATTATAATTATATGTATTTTAAATTTGGCGACCAAATTTTTCAGTTTAGGACCCATTTTGGGGTATTTTTTTTAGTCTGAAGATGTCATATGGCCTAGGAAGAGACTGTGGCGCTCATGAAGAACCGCAGCCTCTTCATACAAAAAAAGAACTAAACTAAAATAGAGGGAGGGGCCCAAGTTGAGTAGACAGCCCCGGGCCTATCATGCACTTAATCCGCCCCTGTTGGTTGAGTATGATCTGGTATGGTTGTATGCAATTTGGATTGCAATATGTTTGTATCGTATTTGTAGTAGTTCACAGTTTGCAACTGTAGCTTGCAATTTGCAATTTGTATTTGTACTTTGCAATTGGTGGAACTATTTTGGACTCTCTTGCTTCCATAAAAACACAGCTCTCAGTTAAGTGAATGTCTCTTTAGCTCCTGTCTCTGGTGACTAATGATTCTAGCAGCTCCTGCTAGGGGAATTCCCAGACAGACTGTGTGTGAGGCTGGCTGTGATTGGTGAAAACTCTTGCTGTGTAAGATGCTGGATGTGATTGGTCTAGACTTCTGCCCACAGATTAACACTATGCTTTCTGTTGTTTCTGCTGTGTCACTGAGCTTACCTTACACTTTAAATGAATCCTAAAGGCATATTATCTTTTCTGCTTCTGTGAACACAAAATATAACAGTTATATGACATCCAAAACATGATGTCACAGTAAATAACGCTGCTTTTGTCTTTAACACATAAACATAGGAACTGTATTTAGGTTATTGGCAGGTCTGGCTATATACACTTATAAGCTATATTAGCAACCTAGGACAGGTCTTAGCTTGCCAGCTATAACATTCCTCCATGTTTTTTGTCTGGTTAGGATGCCTGTTGCTATTCTTGGATGTTTGTTAGAAAATGTGAATCTACTCATTTGGGATTGGAGTTATTGCAATAAGTATCTTGGAATGTTTAAAGGAATAGTATGAAAAAGATAAAAAAATCTTGGGCGGGATTATCATTTTATACAGTACAAGTCTACCCCACTAGGAGACCTCATAAGAATTCAGGTGCGTAACATCCTTTTGTATTTTGAGTACTAAAGAATTTAAGTTATTTTTTATCATGTTTTCAATAGGGTAAGAGCGATTTATGCCCAGGTATGGAATGTTGTTATCTTGCCATTTATATGGGAAGATAGAATGCATGATGATTTTGTTAACATTGGCTATATTCATACCAAGTATTAAGGATTTCGTGGTGTTTACTTTATAATATGATAATAGGCCAAATTTGTGTATTAAGGCGGGTATTTTTCCTAATGATCTACTAGGGTCTGATATAGAAATTATGATATCATCTGCAAATAGACCTATTATATGGGTTGTATTACCTATTTTTATGCCGGATATCTCTGTTGTGGACCTTATGTGTTCAGCGAGGGGTTCCAAGGCTAAGATAAATAGAATTGGGGCTAGAGGGCAGCCTTGGCGGGTGCCATTTGTCAAAAAGAATGCAGGGGAGAGTATGTTATTTGTCAGCATTCTAGCTGTAGGGTTTTGGTACAGGGCTCTGATTCTCTTCAAAATGGGTCCGGTAAAACCAAATCTCTCAAGAGCAGAAAACATATATCCCAAGTGTATTCTGTCAAATGCCTTCTCTGCGTCCAGAGAAAGGAGCAGAGAAGGCATTTTTTCCATTTCAATATATTTTTGAATAATTATTAATCTACGAGTACCATCAGAGGCCTGTCTGTTAGAAACAAATCCGAACTGATCTGGTTTTACTAGTAGAGGGGTGATGTTGGCTAGTCTCGAGGAAATGATCTTCGCGTACATTTTAATATCTGAATTTATAAGTGAAATCGGGCGGTAGTTAGTCACCACAGAAGGGTCTTTGTCCTGTTTAGGGATAGTGATGATGGTGGCTTGTGTCATTTCTTTGGGAAAATGTCCTTTTGATAGAGCTTGGTTGAATATTTTTTGTAAGTGGGGACATAATAACTCTGAGAAATTTCTATAATATTCGTTGGAGAATACATCTGGTCCAGGAGCTTTTTTAAGCTTCAAGGAGCCAATGGCTTTAGCAACTTCTTGTTTGGTAAAAGGGGCATTGAGCTCCTCTAATAAGGAAGCAGAGATTGTATGAAGGTTTATGGAGTTTAGAAATGCTTTAATTTTTCTTGGATCCGGTTGTATAATATTTTCTGCATCTTTGAGATTATATAGGGATTTGTAATATTCCCTAAAATAGTTTGTAATTTGTTGAGGATTATATAGTTTATTGCTATCAGATGTTTTCGTTAGATATGCTATTTTGGTTTTGATTCTCCAATTTTTGACTCGGTTTGCCATAAAAGAGGTAGCTTTATTATTTTGACTATAATATTGTAATTTCAGTCTCGAAATGCAGTGTTCATAGTTGTCTAGGAGTATGGAACGGATTTCTTCTCTTAATTTTGTTATGTAGGTTAAAGTCTGTGAGTTAGCATGGGATTTGTATACATTTTCAGCTTTTTTTAGGGCTTCTAGTTTTTCTTTTCGATTTTTCTGTTTAGCTTTCTTATGGTGGGCACCGTATTTTATTTATAGACCTCTGACGTAGGCCTTGTGGGCATTCCATAGAGTAAATCTATTTGTTTCAGGGAGGTCGTTAAATTTTAAGTATTCCTGAATATCTCTTTTTAGGGAGAGTTATATTTCTTTATTAGCGATCAAGTAGTTGTTGATGCACCAGGTATAGTTTGAGTTGGGGGTATTTTTTTATTTTATTGTGATGATGACCGGAGCATGATCTGACCATGTTATCTGTCCTATCTGTGCTTTTTCTATTAATTGTAGGGAATATCTGGTAGTTAGGCAATAGTCTATACTCGTGTATATATTATGGCAAGATGAAAAAAAGTATAGTCCCTTTCATTGGCATTAATACAACAGCACGAGTCATATAGGTCATTACTCAATAGCCATGAACGTATTGTGGGGTAAGGTCTCCTATTCCGGCTAGTAGTGTCTAATAACGGATCAGCTATGATATTTAAGTCGCCAAATATGAATACTTGTCCCTTCTGAACAGCAGTTAGTTTTTTGTTGATCCTGTTCAAAAAGGAGATTTGGGAGGTATTAGGGCAATATATGTTGTATATGGTGTAGAGACTGTTGTTTAGTTTGCATACTAGAATAAGAAACCTTCCCCCATCATCTTTGAACACACTAATCTCCTCAAACAACATAGTGTCTTTTACTGCTATACTAACTCCGTCTTTTTTGGAGTTGGAGCATGAATGATATATGTGAGGATATTGCTTGTGTTTGAGTCTGGCAGTATCCTCAAGTGTGCCAAACTAGGGGGACTGGTGGGTAGTGGTACCATCCTAGTCTCGCCTGTTCTTGGATAAACCCTTTTTAGCGCCAATAGTGGTAGGTCAGTCTCAAGCTACTCAGGTATATTATAGGTCTTACATCAACATAACATTTGTAAAAGAGTATAATAAAAGATGTGTTGATATATATAGAGATAAAAATAATAATTATAATATATAGGATAAAAATCATACATATATATATATATATAGGCTTTGAAAAAATGAGGATGCAGCACATTGTAAGTTGCGGGTGCAAAATCAGGCCAATGTGAACCGGCACCTAGGTCCAATGTTAATTGATGCACCTTTAAATTACATGTCTGTAACACATGTGCACATAGCTTGAGAAAGACAGCAACAAGCTGTTGAAACGTCGCTGCTGACTCTGGGTGAATAAACTACACGTTTTCCGTTGAAATCCGTGGTGTGCTGCTGGCCATCTTTCATCTCTATATATATATATACAGTACAGACCAAAAGTTTGGACACACCTTCTCATTCAAAGAGTTTTCTTTATTTTCATGACTATGAAAATTGTAGATTCACACTGAAGGCATCAAAACTATGAATTAACACATGTGGAATTATATACATAACAAAAAAGTGTGAAACAACTGAAAATATGTCATATTCTAGGTTCTTCAAAGTAGCCACCTTTTGCTTTGATTACTGCTTTGCACACTCTTGGCATTCTCTTGATGAGCTTCAAGAGGCAGTCACCTGAAATGGTTTTCACTTCACAGGTGTGCCCTGTCAGGTTTAATAAGTGGGATTTCTTGCCTTATAAATGGGGTTGGGACCATCAGTTGCGTTGTGGAGAAGTCAGGTGGATACACAGCTGATAGTCCTACTGAATAGACTGTTAGAATTTGTATTATAACAAGAAAAAAGCAGCTAAGTAAAGAGAAACGAGTGGCCATCATTACTTTAAGAAATTAAGGTCAGTCAGTCCGAAAAATTGGGAAAACTTTGAAAGTGTCCCCAAGTGCAGTCACAAAAACCATCAAGCGCTACAAAGAAACGGGCTCACATATGGACCGCCCCAGGAAAGGAAGACCAAGAGTCACCTCTGCTGCGGAGGATAAGTTCATCCAAGTCACCAGCCTCAGAAATCGCAGGTTAACAGCAGCTCAGATTAGAGACCAGGTCAAAGCCACACAGAGTTCTAGCAGCAGACACATCTCTAGAACAACTGTTAAGAGGAGACTGTGTGAATCAGGTCTTCATGGTAGAATATCTGCTAGGAAACCACTGCTAAGGACAGGCAACAAGCAGAAGAGACTGAAACACAAGGAATGGACATTAGACCAGTGGAAATATGTGCTTTGGTCTGACGAGTCCAAATTTGAGATCTTTGGTTCCAACCACCGTGTCTTTGTGCGACGCAGAAAAGGTGAACGGATGGACTCTACATGCCTGGTTCCCACCGTGAAGCATGGAGAAGGAGGTGTGATGGTGTGGGAGTGCTTTGCTGGTGACACTGTTGGGGATTTATTCAAAATTGAAGGCATACTGAACCAGCATGGCTACCACAGCATCTTGCAGCGGCGTGCTATTCCATCCGGTTTGCGTTTAGTTGGACCATAATTTATTTTTCAACAGGATAATGACCCCAAACACACATCCAGGCTGTGTAAGGGCTATTTGACCATGAAGGAGAGTGATGGGGTGCTGCGCCAGATGACCTGGCCTTCACAGGTCCTCATGAAAATAAAGAAAACTCTTTGAATGAGAAGGTGTTCCAAACTTTTGGTCTGTACTGTACGATATAGTGTGGTATAGTGGGGCGAATTGGTTATATCTAATAGGTAAAATCTGTTTAAAAGGATACGAGTACATACAGGGAGTGCAGAATTATTAGGCAAGTTGTATTTTTGAGGATTAATTTTATTATTGAACAACAACCATGTTCTCAATGAACCCAAAAAACTCATTAATATCAAAGCTGAATATTTTTGGAAGTAGTTTTTAGTTTGTTTTTAGTTTTAGCTATTTTAGGGGGATATCTGTGTGTGCAGGTGACTATTACTGTACATAATTATTAGGCAACTTAACAAAAAACAAATATATACCCATTTCAATTATTTATTTTTACCAGTGAAACCAATATAACATCTCAACATTCACAAATATACATTTCTGACATTCAAAAACAAAACAAAAACAAATCAATGACCAATATAGCCACCTTTCTTTGCAAGGACACTCAAAAGCCTGCCATCCATGGATTCTGTCAGTGTTTTGATCTGTTCACCATCAACATTGCGTGCAGCAGCAACCACAGCCTCCCAGACACTGTTCAGAGAGGTGTACTGTTTTCCCTCCTTGTAAATCTCACATTTGATGATGGACCACAGGTTCTCAATGGGGTTCAGATCAGGTGAACAAGGAGGCCATGTCATTAGATTTTCTTCTTTTATACCCTTTCTTGCCAGCCACGTTGTGGAGTACTTGGACGCGTGTGATGGAGCATTGTCCTGCATGAAAATCATGTTTTTCTTGAAGGATGCAAACTTCTTCCTGTACCACTGCTTGAAGAAGGTGTCTTCCAGAAACTGGCAGTATGACTGGGAGTTGAGCTTGACTCCATCCTCAACCCAAAAAGGCCCCACAAGCTCATCTTTGATGATACCAGCCCAAACCAGTACTCCACCTCCACCTTGCTGGCGTCTGAGTCGGACTGGAGCTCTCTGCCCTTTACCAATTCAGCCACCTGGCCCATCAAGACTCACTCTCATTTCATCAGTCCATAAAACCTTATAAAAATCAGTCTTGAGATATTTCTTGGCCCAGTCTTGACGTTTCAGCTTGTGTCTCTTGTTCAGTGGTGGTCGTCTTTCAGCCTTTCTTACCTTGGCCATGTCTCTGAGTACTGCACACCTTGTGCTTTTGGGCACTCCAGTGATGTTGCAGCTCTGAAATATGGCCAAACTGGTGGCAAGTGGCATCTTGGCAGCTGCACGCTTGACTTTTCTCAGTTCATGGGCAGTTATTTTGCGCCTTGGTTTTTCCACACGCTTCTTGAGACCCTGTTGACTATTGTGAATGAAACGCTTGATTGTTCAATGATCACGCTTCAGAAGCTTTGCCATTTTAAGAGTGCTGCATCCCTCTGCAAGATATCTCACTATTTTTGACTTTTCTGAGCCTGTCAAGTCCTTCTTTTGATCCATTTTGCCAAAGGAAAGGAAGTTGCCTAATAATTATGCACACCTGATATAGGGTGTTGATGTCATTAGACCACACCCCTTCTCATTGCAGAGATGCACATCACCTAATATGCTTAATTGGTAGTAGGCTTTCGAGCCTATACAGCTTGGAGTAAGACAACATGCATAAAGAGGATGATGTGGTCAAAATACTCATTTGCCTAATAATTCTGCACGTAGTGTATAATAAAATAATGTGGTATCGTAGGTTCATTTACTCACTTCACGAGGGGGGCGGTTTACCAGGATAAGCATAAAACACCTGTAAACCAAACACCCCTCCAGCCTGGATCGCTTCTAGAGTTTCTCTTCAAAGGTCTTTATTGCATTTCATGTAAAAATCCGACTTTTTACATGTAATGCAATAAAGACCTTTGAAGAGAAGCACCCGTGTGATTGGCTGCCTTCATCCGTTAAAACTCTAGAAGCAATCCGGGCTGGGGGGTGTTTAGTTTACAGGTGTTTTATGTTTATCCTGGTAAACCTCATGAAGTGAGTAAATGAACCTACGATACCACATTATTTTATTATATGTACTCGTATCCTTTTAAACTGATTTTACCTATTAGATATAACCAAATCGCCCCACTATACCACACTATATCGTGCACGATCAAGTAGTGGTCAGCCGGCACTCTGTCCAAGAGGCGCGGTGCACAAGTCCGAGATGACGATCCCACATATATTAGAAGAAAAGACCGGCACTCACTTTATCTTCTGTAGATTAAATCTTTTTATTCGTCACGTATGAGATTTTCTGTGACGCGCGTTTTGGCTCCAATACGAGCCTTTCTCAAACAGATATAGCATATAAATGATACAATATACACGGTTTAAATAGACCGCCTAGGCGGAAGTGACATCAAATAACCATGGTGATCAATTAAACAAAAATGAAACAACAACAGAAACACGTGAGAAGCAACCCAACTGCAGCAGCATCAGTCAAAATAAAGATTAAAGATTATAGGGAATTCTCCAAAAATCGAGACGACTTCTAAATCAGATGATGCGGTTGGGGGTTCCTCACATTTTCTGAAAAAAATAAAGAAGAAACAAATAAATACATAAAATATAAAATACATATAATCGTCAGATCATACTCCCAGTTTAACCCCATGGGCTCCAATGTCTGTAATGTGTGAATCCAATAGGATTCACGTCTTTTTAACATTTTAATCCTGTTACCCCCTCTGCGAGGTTGTGCCACATGTTTAATGATTTGAAAGCGCAATTGCGCAATATTATGTTTGCAGTGATCAAAGTGGTAGGGGATCGGTAAGAGCAGGTTCTTTTTCCGTATGGTGGACTTGTTTTTCGAGAAGCGATCCTTCATTCGCATGGATGTTTCTCCTATATATAGGAGTCCACACTGACATTTTAGTAAATATACAATGTAATTACTATTACATGTGAAAAGACCCTTAACAGGAAATCGCTTGCCCGTGTGGGGATGTGTAAAATATTCCCGTCTGATCACACTCGAACAATGTATACATCCCAGGCAGGGAAACCTACCCTTCCTTGGAGTAGACAAAGTTTGTTGACGCTTCTCAGTCTGAACACTGCCCACGTCAGCCCTTACCACCATGTTGCGCTTGTAACATATTAGAGGAGAACTCATAAATTCCTCCACAGAGGGGTATGCCCGGGACAAAATATTCCAGTGTCGATTGAAAATATACCGACATTTGTTAACCCATGGGTGGTATTTGGTAACAAATGGAATAGGCGACTTCTTTGCCTCCTGCTTAGGGGCCAAAGAAGTAGCCTTTTTCCTCTCACTATTTAGCAGTGAAGTGGGGTAATCTCGATTCTCAAATCTCACTGACATTTAATCGAGGCGATTTTCTTTAACCCCTGCACCAGAAACAATCCTACGGACCCTCTGGAACTGAGAATGGGGCAGTGCTTTTTTTACTCTAGGAGGGTGATAACTAGAAAAGTGAAGAAGAGAATTTCTGTCTATTTTATATATACAAATCAGTCTCCACCATCCCATTCTCACTCTTAATCACCAGGGTGTCCCAAAAATTAATTTCATGGACATTATAGTGCAGAGTGAACTGAAGTTCGGGCCAGAAAGAGTTCAGATAATCTGCAAAATCGCGAAGGGATCGAATGCCGCCCCGCCACACGCAAAACACGTCATCGACGAATCTTTGCCAAAAAATACAATGGGCTTTAAACAGATCATTACTGTAAACATATTTATCCTCAAGCCATGACATGTAGGAATTTGCGTATGGCGGTGCGGCATTCGAGCCCATCGCGGTCCCACAGCACTGCTGGTAGTACGTGTCCTGAAACAAAAAGTAATTTTCATTTAAAATAATTTCAAGCAAACACAGGAAAAATTGTTTTGCACGTTCAGTGTGAGAGGAAAAAGACAAAAGCCACTCTACAGCCCGTATACCTTTACAATGTATAATGGAAGTGTATAATGAACACACGTCAAAAGTGACCAATAAATCATCATCCTGTAACACCAGGTTCCCAACCTCACCCAAAAATTGATTAGTGTTCAGCAAAAAAAGACGGCATATTTGTAGTAAGAGGTGTCATAACTTTTTCAAGAAGAATCGCTGGTGCTGATAAGATAGAATCAGTTAGGGCCACAATTGGGCGGCCAGGTGGCTGAGATAAAGATTTGTTCACCTTGGGAAGTGTAAAGAACACCGGCGTTACAGGATGATGATTGATTAAGTACTCCCCCAATTTAGGGTCAACAGTCTGATTGGAAACAAACGCATAGACCAAAGTGCAGAGCTTCTTCTTAATAGTAAATACCGGGTCACCACTCAAAGGGCGGTATACATCAGTGTTAGCTAACTGACCCAAGATCTCATTAATATAATATCTTTGTCCATTAGGACAAGGGCACCCCCTTTATCAGCAGGTTTGAAAATCAGGCTATTATCCTGTGTCAGATCCTCGATAGCCTGTCTTTCAAGACGTGACAAATTGTGGCTTAAACGAAACCCACAATGTCGCGCCTCCTGTAATGATTGTGAAATATCACGCTGTACCAAATAAATAAATGTTTCAACAGGATGGTAACATTTGGGTGGCTGAAAACTACTCTTTGTTCTCAGGCCAAAATCTTTTAACATAAGACAAGCATCGTCTACATTAACCCTATTCTCACATATTTTTTCTGAGCTTGCAAAATGTGCCTTAAGCCGGACATTCCGGAAGAAGCGCTGGCAGTCCATGTCAAGTTCAAAACTGTCCAAAGGACTCGTTGGGCAAAACGATAGTCCCTTCTCAAGTACATGTAGTTGAAGTGGACTCAAACTTTTGGAAGAGATATTAAATATTAAGGTGTAATTTGTACCTGAGAGCGCGTTGTCCTCGGTGCATCGATGCCGCCGATAATGACGTCCTGCTCGTCTGGTGTTTTTCTTGGCTGGGGTCTTTGCCTCCTTCTGCCTAAAAAAGTCGAGCGAGGAGCTCCAACCGTGGAGTCGCTTCCAGACCCAGATGACATCGAGCCTCCCCGGCGCTGCGGCTGAGTGAACAATGGTGTTGCGGTACCGGACAAGTCTTGCCATTTATTCACGCGTTTGTTCTGATAATCCTCAGAGTCTCTGATAAATTTTTGGCGTTTAGTGCCTTCAATGTCCCGTTTAAGGTCAACACTAATTTTATCCACCTTATCCCTCTGTGGAGGAATTTAAGAGTTCTCCTCTAATATGTTACAAGCGCAACAAAAACATTCGCGATATGGTGGTAAGGGCTGACGTGGGCAGTGTTCAGACTGAGAAGCGTCAACAAATTTTGTCTACTCCAAGTAAGGGTACGTTTCCCTGCCTGGGATGTATACATTGTTCGAGTGTGATCAGACGGGAATATTTTACACATCCCCACACGGGCAAGTGATTTCCTGTTAAGGGTCTTTTTACATGTAAAAGTAATTACATTGTATATTTACTAAAATGTCCGTGTGGACTCCTATATATAGGAGAAACATCCATGCGAATGAAGGATCGTTTCTCGAAACACAAGTCCACTATACGGAAAAAGAACCTGCTCTTACCGATCCCCTACCACTTTGATCACTGCAAACATAATATTGCGCAATTGCGCTTTCAAATCATTGAACATGTGGCACAACCTCGCAGAGGGGGTAACAGGATTAAAATGTTAATAAGACGTGAATCCTATTGGATTCACACATTACAGACATTGGAGCCCATGGGGTAAAACTGGGAGTATGATCTGACGATTATATGTATTTTATATTTTATGTATTTATTTGTTTCTTAATTTTTTTCAGAAAACGTGAGGAACCCCCAACCGCATCATCTGATTTAGAAGTCATCTAGATTTTTGGAGAATTCCCTATAATCTTTAATCTTTATTTTGACTGATGCTGCTGCAGTTGGGTTGCTTCTCACGTGTTTCTGTTGTTGTTTCATTTTTGTTTAATTGATCACCATGGTTATTTGATGTCACTTCCGCCTAGGCGGTCTATTTAAACCGTGTATATTGTATAATTTATATGCTATATCTGTTTGAGAAAGGCTCGTATTGGAGCCGAAACGCGCGTCACAGAAAATTTCATATGTGACGAATAAAAAGATTTAATCTGCAGAAGATAAAGTGAGTGCCGGTCATTTCTTCTAATATATTGACAAATGTCTTTTTTCGGCCTTATGTAATATGTATGTACTATGTATATTGTGCACGACACTGCAAAATACAGTCTTCTTAGGCACTCGAGACGTTATGTAGTGTTCCTATCTGTGTTTATAATCTTTTATGTAGATCTTTTACATATATATATATATATATATATATATATATGTATATACACTCACCTAAAGAATTATTAGGAACACCTGTTCTATTTCTCATTAATGCGATTATCTAGTCAACCAATCACATGGCAGTTGCTTCAATGCATGTAGGGTTGTGGTCCTGGTCAAGAAAATCTCCTGAACTCCAAACTGAATGTCAGAATGGGAAAGAAAGGTGGGCTACAACAGCAGAAGACCCCACCGGGTACCACTCATCTCCACTACAAATAGGAAAAAGAGGCTACAATTTGCACGAGCTCACCAAAATTGGACTGTTGAAGACTGGAAAATGTTGCCTGGTCTGATGAGTCTCGATTTCTGTTGAGACATTCAAATGATAGAGTTCGAATTTGGCGTAAACAGAATGAGAACATGTATCCATCACTGTTACCACTGTGCAGGCTGGTGGTGTAATGGTGTGAGGGATGTTTTCTGGGCACACGTTAGGCCCCTTAGTGCCAATTGGCCATTGTTTAAATGCCACGGGCTACCTGAGCATTGTTTCTGACCATGTCCATCCCTTCATGACCACC